>NW_027638346.1:0-5000 GCF_951216825.1 Electrona antarctica
TGGATAGAACCATTATTTAGCAATTAAATTGTCTGAAGTAGCTTATTCTAGTCATTGTTTTCTAAAATGGTGGCTATGGGTAAGATGAGCCAATGTCCGGGGGTAAATTGAGTCAATGGGAATCACTATTCATATTTTTGAGTGGTGCAAACCACTCCAACAACCAGCTTTGTCTGTATGTACCTGTGTACCTGTACGTGTGTGTACCTGTACGTGGGACCCCAAGAAATGAGCATGGTTACTATGGTCACTGACATTACGTCAGACCACAGCTGATCAGGGCCTGATCAGGCTATATAAGACCTTGCACCACTCAGTTCACACGGGTGTGATTTTTTTATTAAGTCTTTGCTACTCAAATTATACTGAATGACCTTTAATTTGCATGTACATACTCATTTAACACAGCCGACGCGAATCGCGTATCAATACGTTATCAATTAATCAAACGTCGGGTGCGGATCACGTATCAATACGTTTCAATCACTTTTTTATAGCATACTTTCATTCATCTTTTTACCCACCCGGACAATGAAGAACCATCGCCCTATCATTGCTGCTTAGTCCCGCTCACGTGATCAGAAAACCCCCCCCCCAAAAAAAAAAACCCTCCCCTCCTGAAAACAGGAGGGCGGGCCGCTTTACGTGTATAAACCAGTGTAAAGATGGATGCGCCCATGCCGATCTAGTCTGTGTGCTGTGTGTGAAAAGAATAAAATTTCACCTAACCTCGCCTCACCAGGCTTTCCTCCACCTATTGGCTTTTATACTCGATTCCCCCCTCCCCTCCTGTTTCTCCTGCAGGAGGAGGGCCTTGCGAGATGGGGGCTCATGTCTCGGAAAAAAACATAAACGGAACGCTGTTACGCTGCCTAACACATGATCTGCAGATTCTGCACCAGATCGGCATTGCTGCAACACACATGGACAGATGCATGTTTACTTCTTCATACTGTAGCGACCAAACGATCCCCGAGCCTACAATACTACGAACTAACAAACGAACTACAGTATCGAGAGGGGCCGCCATGACAACAGACAGTCTACCGTTGGTGGATCACGTATCGCCATGCAGAGCCGTCATAATCGGAGATCGCTCAGACGTGTGATTGTAACGCTTTTTTATTCATTATAATTGTAGTGATAAGACCGCAATGAACGCGTCGGGGACCCCCAATGTTACTGCGATCAAAACAATGAAAGCAGTGAATCATCATCATCATCTAAAGGATGCAGAGTTATGAAGGTTTATAGTCAGACATTGACAGGCAGATATAACAATAAACACAATAAATATGCTATACATCCTATACACCGAATGAAAGCCCTGAATGTGTACTTTTACGAGGAAAAGAGTAAACATTGATCCCATGTACAGTCTGTCATAAATTGGTTACTGGGTGGATGCACATTGCGCCCACCAGATATAACTGCAGAGAAGACATGGACCCGAACTCAATATTCACAAAATAAGGCCTATAGCGACATATAAATACTATATACCGTATGAAACAGAAGACTCTCTGCTTTCATAAGAAAAAAACTTCTACTGTAGTAATAATAAAAATCACACCCATGTGAAGTGAGTGGTGCAACTCTGTCCCATATTCTGTTCTCTGCTTATTCAATACTGCTCGCTATATACGGACTGAGGCAGAAAGTCATGTAAACCTTTTATTTACAGTTTGGTCTGTAAACTTCTACTGTAATAATAAAAATCACACCCCTGTGAAGTGAGCGTTGCAACTGTTCTGTACTTATTCACTACAGCTCGCTATATACGGACTGAGGCAGAAAGTCATGTAAACCTTTTATTTACAGTTTGGTCTGTAAACTTCTACTGTAATAAAAAAAATCACACCCCTGTGAAGTGAGCGGTGCAACTGTTCTCTACAGTTGCGCGGCAACTGTAGAGAACAGTTGCACCTACAGTTGCACCTACTATAATAATATCTTTAAGTTCTGACCACTACTATAATAATATCTCACAGTATTTATCAAGAGGAAACATGTTACAGTCCTTCTCAAAAAAACACATGGAATACTTTTATTTATTTTTTACTTTACTTTACTTTACAAACACGTGTAACGTGTTAACGTTACGTAACAGCGGGCGAAAGCCAGGCGAATGTTCCGGAAGTGCATTATTTATCTGTCGATGGGACCCTTCGGGCGACTACCGGCGGCGAACGGGCGATGGTCGAAAAGTGGGCGGAGGAACGTCGCCCCGAAAAGATGAAAATAATTCATCTTTTGGGGCGACATCGTCCTGGGCGATTGGGCGATAGCCAATGAAATTCAAGTGTCGCTCGCCTGTTAAAACGCACTGTAATACTGTCTTTACTTTTACTGGCCAATAAGGGCCTTTCTTCGGCCCCACCCCTCTCCCACTGTTTATATTGTGTTTAGTTTCCAAGATGGCCGCAGCACCAGGAGGGGGTGGCCTTTAATACTGGGCTGCGTTCACACATTCAAGACACCTGTCTTGTGTCTGTCTTGTGTCTGCGTTTAATGGCCGCTCCAATGCATTTAAAATGGAAGCCCATATGGTTTGACCAAACATTTTGTTTGATGGGGGGGGGGGGGGGGGGGGGGGGCAGAACACATCCATCAAAGCTGTGTTCAGACACAAGTCAGGTGTCAGACACAAGGCGAGTGTCTTGAATGCAGCTCAGTAAGGGCATATGTCGACCCCGCCCGCTCAGCTCTGCCTCCTGGTGCTGCGGCCATCTTGGAAACTAAAACACAGTATAAGCAATGGGAGAGGGGGTGGAGCCGAGAAAGGCCCTTATTGGAAACCGATACAGGAAGGTGTTCAACACGGTGTGTTGAAGTCCTGTCCTCGACACCGACTTTACATTTTGTAGAGTCTGAAACTTTCTTTTCTTTTTGGATTTAGCAGGAAAGCACTTTAACTTCATAAGATCCCCTGAAGTGAACGAATGATTGTATGAAGATGTGTCGCTCCTCGCGGGGCTCAGGAGGATGTGTTGCCTTCGCTCCTCCTCGCGGGGCTCAGGAGGATGTGTTGCCTTCGCTCCTCCTCGCGGGGCTCAGGAGGATGTGTTGCCTTCGCTCCTCCTCGCGGGGCTCAGGAGGATGTGTTGCCTTCGCTCCTCCTCAGGAGGATGTGTTGCCTTCGCTCCTCCTCGCGGGGCTCAGGAGGATGTGTTGCCTTCGCTCCTCCTCGGGGGGCTCAGGAGGATGTGTTGCCTTCGCTCCTCCTCGCGGGGCTCAGGAGGTTGTGTTGCCTTCGCTCCTCCTCAGGAGGTTGTGTTGCCTTCGCTCCTCCTCGCGGGGCTCAGGAGGATGTGTTGCCTTCGCTCCTCCTCGCGGGGCTCAGGAGGATGTGTTGCCTTCGCTCCTCCTCGCGGGGCTCAGGAGGATGTGTTGCCTTCGCTCCTCCTCGGGGGGCTCAGGAGGATGTGTTGCCTTCGCTCCTCCTCGCGGGGCTCAGGAGGATGTGTTGCCTTCGCTCCTCCTCGCGGGGCTCAGGAGGACGTGTTGCCTTCGCTCCTCCTCGCGGGGCTCAGGAGGACGTGTTGCCTTCGCTCCTCCTCGCGGGGCTCAGGAGGATGTGTTGCCTTCGCTCCTCCTCGCGGGGCTCAGGAGGATGTGTTGCCTTCGCTCCTCCTCGCGGGGCTCAGGAGGATGTGTTGCCTTCGCTCCTCCTCGCGGGGCTCAGGAGGATGTGTTGCCTTCGCTCCTCCTCGGGGGGCTCAGGAGGATGTGTTGCCTTCGCTCCTCCTCGCGGGGCTCAGGAGGATGTGTTGCCTTCGCTCCTCCTCGGGGGGCTCAGGAGGATGTGTTGCCTTCGCTCCTCCTCGCGGGGCTCAGGAGGATGTGTTGCCTTCGCTCCTCCTCGCGGGGCTCAGGAGGATGTGTTGCCTTCGCTCCTCCTCGCGGGGCTCAGGAGGTTGTGTTGCCTTCGCTCCTCCTCGCGGGGCTCAGGAGGTTGTGTTGCCTTCGCTCCTCCTCGCGGGGCTCAGGAGGTTGTGTTGCCTTCGCTCCTCCTCGCGGGGCTCAGGAGGTTGTGTTGCCTTCGCTCCTCCTCGCGGGGCTCAGGAGGTTGTGTTGCCTTCGCTCCTCCTCGCGGGGCTCAGGAGGTTGTGTTGCCTTCGCTCCTCTTCAGGAGGATGTGTTGCCTTCGCTCCTCCTCGCGGGGCTCAGGAGGTTGTGTTGCCTTCGCTCCTCTTCAGGAGGTTGTGTTGCCTTCGCTCCTCCTCGCGGGGCTCAGGAGGTTGTGTTGCCTTCGCTCCTCTTCAGGAGGTTGTGTTGCCTTCGCTTCTCCTCGCGGGGCTCAGGAGGTTGTGTTGCCTTCGCTCCTCTTCAGGAGGTTGTGTTGCCTTCGCTCCTCTTCAGGAGGATGTGTTGCCTTCGCTCCTCCTCGCGGGGCTCAGGAGGTTGTGTTGCCTTCGCTCCTCTTCAGGAGGTTGTGTTGCCTTCGCTCCTCCTCGCGGGGCTCAGGAGGTTGTGTTGCCTTCGCTCCTCTTCAGGAGGATGTGTTGCCTTCGCTCCTCCTCGCGGGGCTCAGGAGGTTGTGTTGCCTTCGCTCCTCTTCAGGAGGTTGTGTTGCCTTCGCTCCTCCTCGCGGGGCTCAGGAGGTTGTGTTGCCTTCGCTCCTCTTCAGGAGGATGTGTTGCCTTCGCTCCTCCTCGCGGGGCTCAGGAGGTTGTGTTGCCTTCGCTCCTCTTCAGGAGGTTGTGTTGCCTTCGCTCCTCCTCGCGGGGCTCAGGAGGTTGTGTTGCCTTCGCTCCTCTTCAGGAGGATGTGTTGCCTTCGCTCCTCCTCGCGGGGCTCAGGAGGTTGTGTTGCCTTCGCTCCTCTTCAGGAGGTTGTGTTGCCTTCGCTCCTCCTCGCGGGGCTCAGGAGGTTGTGTTGCCTTCGCTCCTCCTCGCGGGGCTCAGGAGGTTGTGTTGCCTTCGCTCCTCTTCAGGAGGTTGTGTTGCCTTCGCTCCTCTTCAGGAGGATGTGTTGCCTTCGCTCCTCTTCAGGAGGTT
>NW_027638346.1:10000-33000 GCF_951216825.1 Electrona antarctica
CCGCCCAAAATGGGTTAAGGTTATTGTAGCAGTCAATTTATATTGGGGGTCGGGAGGGGGGCGGGGCGGGGGTCCCGAGATATTGCCAAAGCATTTCCGGGGGTCCCCGGCCAAAAAGGTTGAGAACCCCTGCTTTAAGTGACCAACCAGTCAACAGCAGCACACAAACCCATATATTAATACTATTACTAATATGCTAATACCGCTCCGAGTCGTTCCATGATGTAAACAGACTGACCTCTGACCTCACTGACCTCAGGCACCTGTTGTCGAGGATTCTGTCTACAATGACCGCTCTCCTCCACACACACACACACGCGCGCGCGCGCACGCACGCACACGCGTGCACGCAGTGATAACATTTACATTCCATGTCATTAATTTTAGACATTTATGTAAAGTATGTAAAAGTGAGGAGAGAAGGAGATCATTTAAACTGAAACGTTTGTCGACTACCTTTTTTCACTGACGAAAACTAAATAAAAACTAAGCCGTGATGACTAAAACTATGACTAAATATACTGACAATTTCGTCAAACAAATATAAACTAGACTAAAATGTCAGAGAGGGACTATAGTGGAGAAGAGATCATTTTTATGTTTGCGCAAACTAGTCGACACCCGAGTTGTTGAGCTCTGAAAATGGCAGATCTACAAAATGAAACTGTCAAAATCAACACATGTGTATATGATTATATATATATATATATATATATATATATATATATATATATATATATATACTGGCAACTGGAAAAGCAGTCAGTCACTGATTTCATTCAGTGATGTCATTCAGACTCTGTGATGTCAGTCATTCAGTGATGTCATTCAGTGATGTCATACAGTGATGTCATTCAGTGATGTCATTCAGTGATGTCATACAGTGATGTCATACAGTGATGTCATTCAGTGATGTCATACAGTGATGTCCGTTCACAGATGGATAGACGTGACTCTACACCACGTTGTAGCCTTGTTACACACACTCATCTATACGCACACACACGCCCACACGCCCACGCAGTCCTTTCATGTGCTGTGCCCAGTCTGCCAGCTGTGTGAGCCGCAGCACACACACGCATACTGTTTGTACGTGCTGACTCTCACACACACACTCTCTGACTGAGAGCACGCACGCACGCACACACACACAAACACACACACATACAGTTTGTACGTGCTGACTCTCACACACTAATTCTCTGACTGAGAGCACGCACACGTGCACAAGGAACTATTTTTAAATGTTTTAAAATAGTAAAAAATGGCAAATAAGTTTAGAGACAAGGGGTAAGGGATGGAGCCCATAGGGTGAGGGGAAGAAGGGACCCTGAGGTCGTGACCCCAAGGCCGAGGACAAACATAATGGAATTGCTCACCAAATGTTTGTAGAATAAATTGGTACAGAAAGCTGGTGGCCAAAAGCTTGATTACATCAACGCAACGTGACCTGGACCTAATACGATTAGATCTGCTAAAATTAGCCAACACACAGTAGAGTAGACTGAGAGAGATATGTGTGTGTTTGGAAATATAGCTTTGACACAATCTTAAAAAAAGAAATACAATAACAAAACATGTATTTATGTATGTATGCATGTACGAATGACGTATAGGACAGAGGTGGGCAACTTCAAGTCCGTGGCTCAGATGGGACTGAGAGGCTAAATGTCATCAAACGGTGGTTCCGTGGCTCAGATGGGTCTGAGAGGCTAAATGTCATCAAACGGTGGTTCCGTGGCTCAGATGGGACTGAGAGGCTAAATGTCATCAAACGGTGGTCCGTGGCTCAGATGGGACTGAGAGGCTAAATGTCATCAAACGGTGGTCCGTGGCTCAGATGGGACTGAGAGGCTAAATGTCATCAAACGGTGGTTCCGTGGCTCAAATGGGTCTGAGAGGCTAAATGTCATCAAACGGTGGTTCCGTGGCTCAGATGGGTCTGAGAGGCTAAATGTCAACAAACGGTGGTCCGTGGCTCAAATGGGTCTGAGAGGCTAAATGTCATCAAATGGTGGTGTTTCTATATCAGTGGTTCTAACAGGGTTAAACCCTATGTTTCTATAACAGTGGTTCTCACAGGGTTAAAACCTCATGTTTCTATATCAGTGGTTCTCACAGGGTTAAACCTCATGTTTCTATATCAGTGGTTCTCACAGGGTTAAACCCTATGTTTCTATATCAGTGGTTCTCACAGGGTTAAACCCTATGTTTCTATATCAGTGGTTCTCACAGGGTTAAACCCTATGTTTCTATATCAGTGGTTCTCACAGGGTTAAAACCTCATGTTTCTATATCAGTGGTTCTCACAGGGTTAAAACCTCATGTTTCTATATCAGTGGTTCTCACAGGGTTAAACCTCATGTTTCTATATCAGTGGTTCTCACAGGGTTAAACCCTATGTTTCTATATCAGTGGTTCTCACAGGGTTAAACCCTATGTTTCTATATCAGTGGTTCTCACAGGGTTAAAACCTCATGTTTCTATATCAGTGGTTCTCACAGGGTTAAAACCTCATGTTTCTATATCAGTGGTTCTCACAGGGTTAAACCTCATGTTTCTATATCAGTGGTTCTCACAGGGTTAAACCCTATGTTTCTATATCAGTGGTTCTCACAGGGTTAAACCCTATGTTTCTATATCAGTGGTTCTCACCGGGTCAAACCCTATGTTTCTATATCAGTGGTTCTCACAGGGTTAAAACCTCATGTTTCTATATCAGTGGTTCTCACAGGGTTAAACCCTATGTTTCTATATCAGTGGTTCTCACAGGGTTAAAACCTCATGTTTCTATATCAGTGGTTCTCACAGGGTTAAAACCTCATGTTTCTATATCAGTGGTTCTCACAGGGTTAAACCTCATGTTTCTATATCAGTGGTTCTCACAGGGTTAAACCCTATGTTTCTATATCAGTGGTTCTCACAGGGTTAAACCCTATGTTTCTATATCAGTGGTTCTCACCGGGTCAAACCCTATGTTTCTATATCAGTGGTTCTCACAGGGTTAAAACCTCATGTTTCTATATCAGTGGTTCTCACAGGGTTAAACCCTATGTTTCTATATCAGTGGTTCTAACAGGGTTAAACCCTGTTTCTATATCAGTGGTTCTCACAGGGTTAAACCCTATGTTTCTATATCAGTGGTTCTCACAGGGTTAAACCTCATGTTTCTATATCAGTGGTTCTCACAGGGTTAAACCCTATGCTTCTATATCAGTGGTTCTTACAGGGTTAAAACCTCATATTTCTATATAATTGGTTCTCACAGGGTTAAACCCTATGTTTCTATATCAGTGGTTCTCACAGGGTTAAACCCTATGTTTCTATATCAGTGGTTCTCACAGGGTTAAACCTCATGTTTCTATATCAGTGGTTCTCACAGGGTTAAACCCTATGTTTCTATATCAGTGGTTCTCACAGGGTTAAAACCTCATGTTTCTATATCAGTGGTTCTCACAGGGTTAAAACCTCATGTTTCTATATCAGTGGTTCTCACAGGGTTAAACCTCATGTTTCTATATCAGTGGTTCTCACAGGGTTAAAACCTATGTTTCTATATCAGTGGTTCTCACAGGGTTAAACCCTATGTTTCTATATCAGTGGTTCTCACCGGGTCAAACCCTATGTTTCTATATCAGTGGTTCTCACAGGGTTAAAACCTCATGTTTCTATATCAGTGGTTCTCACAGGGTTAAACCCTATGTTTCTAAATCAGTGGTTCTAACAGGGTTAAACCCTGTTTCTATATCAGTGGTTCTCACAGGGTTAAACCCTATGTTTCTATATCAGTGGTTCTCACAGGGTTAAACCTCATGTTTCTATATCAGTGGTTCTCACAGGGTTAAACCCTATGCTTCTATATCAGTGGTTCTTACAGGGTTAAAACCTCATATTTCTATATAATTGGTTCTCACAGGGTTAAACCTCATGTTTCTATATCAGTGGTTCTCACAGGGTTAAACCTCATGTTTCTATATCAGTGGTTCTCACAGGGTTAAAACCTCATGTTTCTATATCAGTGGTTCTCACAGGGTTAAACCTCATGTTTCTATATCAGTGGTTCTCACAGGGTTAAACCCTATGTTTCTATATCAGTGGTTCTCACAGGGTTAAACCTCATGTTTCTATATCAGTGGTTCTCACAGGGTTAAACCCTATGTTTCTATATCAGTGGTTCTCACAGGGTTAAACCCTATGCTTCTATATCAGTGGTTCATACAGGGTTAAAACCTCATATTTCTATATCAGTGGTTCTTACAGGGTTAAAACCTCATATTTCTATAAAATTGGTTCTCACAGGGTTAAACCTCATGTTTCTATATCAGTGGTTCTCACAGGGTTAAACCCTATGTTTCTATATCAGTGGTTCTCACAGGGTTAAAACCTCATGTTTCTATATCAGTGGTTCTCACAGGGTTAAACCCTATGTTTCTATATCAGTGGTTCTCACAGGGTTAAAACCTCATGTTTCTATATCAGTGGTTCTCACAGGGTTAAACCCTATGTTTCTATATCAGTGGTTCTAACAGGGTTAAACCCTGTTTCTATATCAGTGGTTCTCACAGGGTTAAACCCTATGTTTCTATATCAGTGGTTCTCACAGGGTTAAACCTCATGTTTCTATATCAGTGGTTCTCACAGGGTTAAACCCTATGCTTCTATATCAGTGGTTCTTACAGGGTTAAAACCTCATATTTCTATATAATTGGTTCTCACAGGGTTAAACCTCCTGTTTCTATATCAGTGGTTCTCACAGGGTTAAACCCTATGTTTCTATATCAGTGGTTCTCACAGGGTTAAAACCTCATGTTTCTATATCAGTGGTTCTCACAGGGTTAAACCTCATGTTTCTATATCAGTGGTTCTCACAGGGTTAAACCCTATGTTTCTATATCAGTGGTTCTCACAGGGTTAAACCTCATGTTTCTATATCAGTGGTTCTCACAGGGTTAAACCCTATGTTTCTATATCAGTGGTTCTCACATGGTTAAACCCTATGCTTCTATATCAGTGGTTCTTACAGGGTTAAAACCTCATATTTCTATATCAGTGGTTCTTACAGGGTTAAAACCTCATATTTCTATAAAATTGGTTCTCACAGGGTTAAACCTCATGTTTCTATATCAGTGGTTCTCACAGGGTTAAACCCTATGTTTCTATATCAGTGGTTCTCACAGGGTTAAAACCTCATGTTTCTATATCAGTGGTTCTCACAGGGTTAAACCTCATGTTTCTATATCAGTGGTTCTCACAGGGTTAAACCCTATGTTTCTATATCAGTGGTTCTCACAGGGTTAAACCTCATGTTTCTATATCAGTGGTTCTCACAGGGTTAAACCCTATGTTTCTATATCAGTGGTTCTCACAGGGTTAAACCCTATGCTTCTATATCAGTGGTTCTTACAGGGTTAAAACCTCATATTTCTATATCAGTGGTTCTCACAGGGTTAAACCTCATGTTTCTAGATCAGTGGTTCTCACAGGGTTAAACCCTATGTTTCTATATCAGTGGTTCTTACAGGGTTAAAACCTCATATTTCTATATCAGTGGTTCTCACAGGGTTAAACCCTATGCTTCTATATCAGTGGTTCTTACAGGGTTAAAACCTCATATTTCTATATAATTGGTTCTCACAGGGTTAAACCTCATGTTTCTATATCAGTGGTTCTCACAGGGTTAAACCCTATGTTTCTATATCAGTGGTTCTCACAGGGTTAAAACCTCATGTTTCTATATCAGTGGTTCTCACAGGGTTAAACCTCATGTTTCTATATCAGTGGTTCTCACAGGGTTAAAACCTCATGTTTCTATATCAGTGGTTCTCACAGGGTTAAACCTCATGTTTCTATATCAGTGGTTCTCACAGGGTTAAACCCTATGCTTCTATATCAGTGGTTCTTACAGGGTTAAACCCTATGTTTCTATATCAGTGGTTCTCACCGGGTCAAACCCTATGTTTCTATATCAGTGGTTCTCACAGGGTTAAAACCTCATGTTTCTATATCAGTGGTTCTCACAGGGTTAAACCCTATGTTTCTAAATCAGTGGTTCTAACAGGGTTAAACCCTGTTTCTATATCAGTGGTTCTCACAGGGTTAAACCCTATGTTTCTATATCAGTGGTTCTCACAGGGTTAAACCTCATGTTTCTATATCAGTGGTTCTCACAGGGTTAAACCCTATGCTTCTATATCAGTGGTTCTTACAGGGTTAAAACCTCATATTTCTATATAATTGGTTCTCACAGGGTTAAACCTCATGTTTCTATATCAGTGGTTCTCACAGGGTTAAACCTCATGTTTCTATATCAGTGGTTCTCACAGGGTTAAAACCTCATGTTTCTATATCAGTGGTTCTCACAGGGTTAAACCTCATGTTTCTATATCAGTGGTTCTCACAGGGTTAAACCCTATGTTTCTATATCAGTGGTTCTCACAGGGTTAAACCTCATGTTTCTATATCAGTGGTTCTCACAGGGTTAAACCCTATGTTTCTATATCAGTGGTTCTCACAGGGTTAAACCCTATGCTTCTATATCAGTGGTTCATACAGGGTTAAAACCTCATATTTCTATATCAGTGGTTCTTACAGGGTTAAAACCTCATATTTCTATAAAATTGGTTCTCACAGGGTTAAACCTCATGTTTCTATATCAGTGGTTCTCACAGGGTTAAACCCTATGTTTCTATATCAGTGGTTCTCACAGGGTTAAAACCTCATGTTTCTATATCAGTGGTTCTCACAGGGTTAAACCCTATGTTTCTATATCAGTGGTTCTCACAGGGTTAAAACCTCATGTTTCTATATCAGTGGTTCTCACAGGGTTAAACCCTATGTTTCTATATCAGTGGTTCTAACAGGGTTAAACCCTGTTTCTATATCAGTGGTTCTCACAGGGTTAAACCCTATGTTTCTATATCAGTGGTTCTCACAGGGTTAAACCTCATGTTTCTATATCAGTGGTTCTCACAGGGTTAAACCCTATGCTTCTATATCAGTGGTTCTTACAGGGTTAAAACCTCATATTTCTATATAATTGGTTCTCACAGGGTTAAACCTCCTGTTTCTATATCAGTGGTTCTCACAGGGTTAAACCCTATGTTTCTATATCAGTGGTTCTCACAGGGTTAAAACCTCATGTTTCTATATCAGTGGTTCTCACAGGGTTAAACCTCATGTTTCTATATCAGTGGTTCTCACAGGGTTAAACCCTATGTTTCTATATCAGTGGTTCTCACAGGGTTAAACCTCATGTTTCTATATCAGTGGTTCTCACAGGGTTAAACCCTATGTTTCTATATCAGTGGTTCTCACAGGGTTAAACCCTATGCTTCTATATCAGTGGTTCTTACAGGGTTAAAACCTCATATTTCTATATCAGTGGTGTAATATAGCTGGGTAACAGCTGTCAGGACGTAATATTTCAAATATCAATATTCATAATTTATGAATATTAATTATTAAAATATTACAATATAATAATTATATTGCTCACGTCACTGTAATGTAACATGAATTCTTGGACAGACTTGCAATAAATATTCCAACGGTACTTGTACTGTAAATATTGAGATATAATACACAACGACTTCTTAATGAAAATCATATAAATTTATTATAACAAAATAAATCAAATGTGTACAAACAATCCCAAAAATGGACACAGGTTTAAATGAAACCTTTTGATCAAAGTAAGGTCAGGTAAAGGTAAATAGTGATAGCTCATGAAACGAATAAAGGGAAAAGAAACATGAAATAATAAAAGAGAGGTTTCGAAAATAGCAGATCTACCTTCCAAAATAACATCTACCCTAGCCTGCTACACTCAGTTGCCATCTATCATGTGACATATGCTCGCCTGTGTGTAGAGGTCAGCAGTGGATGGCAGCCATTGTCTGTAGCGGTGACCATGTGGTAGCTGGGCCATGGTGCTGTCGAGCTAGCCAGAGGCTAGGGGCGGTGGATGGCAGGCCCAGAAGGATGTCACTGGGCAGTGGTTTAGTAGTCGTCAGAGGCAGCTGTGTGCAGGCATCGGTTTCCCTTGTCGGGATCAGCTTGGTGACTCTGAGAGTCTCGTAGAGAGAGAAGCTGTCGTCTGGTCAGTTTTGGGTTGCCTCACGGTCTCTGGGAACCGGCCGCTGTGGCGCTGAGGTCTTACCCAGAAACTGGAACTTCTGCGGTGGGGACAGAGTCAACCCAGGGCCTGGTCAGTGAAGGAGGACAGCTGTGCGTGTGGGGGGGGACGTGGCGTCAACCCTCCCTTGTTTGCTGCGGTCCTCCGTCGTCCCAGTAGAAGTTTACAAGAGAGAGCGATGGCTGCTTGAGCATGGCTGCTTATACCGAAGAGGCGGAGACTGGCTCCTTGTCATGCAAGGGTCCGGACGTGTGTGAGCTGTAGGGGCCTGTCCCCTTAACCCATGAACCATAAAGCACATGAAATACTAACTCGTCACTAGTGGTTCTGGGGAGCTCCTATTAATACATCTGACTAAATATTTGCACTCAGCATGAATTTCCACATGTGGAGATATCAAACAGTACAGCCGTATGTAAATTAGAAGTCAGGCAAGCCAGAATATAATTATATATATAATATATAATACACTCATCACATTAATTCAACACAATATATATATATATGGTTGAACCCCAATAGATAGTATACAAATATATATATATATTCGTGGTTCAAAGGCATGATATGTGAACAGTTTTATTCAAACTTTATTGTCTCATTGTGTAGTCTTAGAGAGGTTGCTCTCAGCATCTTGCATGCTTATGTAGCCTGCATTCCAATGGGCAATAAAGCTCACATTACGTAGGGGTCCTGGTTCAGCCCCCCCCCCCCCCCCCTTTCTCTTGTAAGTAGAGTCAGTCCAGCAGTGTCAGGGAGAACATGGGGGGGGGTTATGTACCGTGCCTCCAATGTGTTCATTTGGTTATGAACAAAAATCCATCTGTGTTCATATCCGTCCAGGTCCCACGCTACATGTCCCCCCTTTGTCCTCAGTATCATGACGAAACGACACGTTGAGTCCTTGATCTTTGAGGGCAAAAGTAAAAAGTGAGAGGATGAACACAGAGTACACAGAGCATATACATCGCATGATTAAATGGCAACTTCTTATCTGCTAAACTGTTCTGGTGACTGTATAACTCTGGACTTCTTGAAAGAAAGTTCTCTTATAGGCCGTGGCTCTATAGTCAGAGGCTTCAAGTTAAACACAAAACAAGTCTACACAAAATTGAAGGAATAAGGCCAAAAACACAAAAGGAAAAACTCCTAAAAAAAAATGCACATAAATTACTGTATGTTTTGTTTACTATGTGGAAAGAAAGCATACTTGTTCTACTCACTGTGACGTGAATAGATTGATTAACTCTAGTACAAACTGATTTGTTGAACAACAATTCAAAACAAAGAAAACACAGGTAACATACAGGTAATCTCAAATAGAGCTGAGACTGTTTAGAAAACTCCTATTATAATGTAGGCTATAATTGGAGGAGTGATGTGTTAGCATTTGTCATGCCCTTTTATCAGAGCACTTCTTTCTAAGATCTGTTTTTGTTTACCAACTACACGTGACTACTACACGTAGTCACGTGTAGTTTAGCTACCGGTTAGATTGGATTTGATTGGGTCTAGCTACGTCAAAGGTTTGCTGTAGGCTTTAGACCTATAATAGTAGGCATCTCTCCTAGTCACCGAAATGATGAAGTGTGTGTGGAGACATCATTTCTATATAGTTGTAATTGACAAAAATGATGGCCTTAGATTCACAAATTGGACATGCACATGTGGGTTACTGTCCCTAGCAAATTGGTATAGTGTTTTAAGCATTACAGCCATTGTTCCTCCTATCACTACAGATCAACAGTTCATGACTCTGTTATCCTGTGAAAAGAGGGACTAATGATGTCACAGTTGTAAAAGTGGCATACAGAGCCCCTACCATCCCCACCCTGATCAGGGGCGAGGAATCAAAGCTCCTGATTCACTCACAACTCAAACTGTTATGAGACATACGTGACACAAAGTGTACAAACAGATGTATATAATTACTGCAAACAACAGGTGTAACACTGTATCCCCCCGAATGTTTCAAATGACACAGCAAAATTTCACACCAACTGCTACTGTGTCACTAATAGGCTACAAAAGGAAAACAAACTTATGACAAGCTGCTTACGTCCAATCACTAACCTGAGTGTCACAGTTTCACTTCTATTTAACCAACAGTATGCAGTTATGACTATTGGTAAATAGTAGTTATAGTTACACTTGAGAATTAGTGATAGACCTATAACACTTAATTTTTTACTCTACAGGAAGTGAAACAAAGCTGTATTTCAAAAACGTCCTCTAGTTATGGAGAGGGCATCCAAATAATGTCAAGATCTACTCGATTTGACACAGATATTATGAATCCAATGTGTCAGATGGAGGATATTTGACATATACATTTCACGCCACTATAGCCACATTTGCTTGTCTAGATCGCTAATCCTGAACAAAGCTTGATGACTCAGTGTCGATCATATATGATATATGATATGATTATGACAATATTTAATATATTATCATAACTTGGGGAGTCCCCACAAAAATGACTTTGACAACTACTGTTAACACACCATGCCTTCTCTAACTTCCTCAGGGGTCGGAAAGAAAGGGATTTTTGGAATAGTGCCTATTTTGAAACGCTTTCACTCAAATTCTGTTTTTAGATTTGAATCATTCTACAACTAATTTCCAACCAGACATTGATCAACTTAAATCACTGAACTCGATTACGAAAATAAGAACAACAATACTAGGCCTGTATTATTATTGTTATTTTAAAAAAAACTTTTTCCAAAAATATTAATTTTAATCTCAGAATTTACAGTACGTACAGTTGGAATAAGAGTCTGCCTCACACGGGGCACCATCTGTAATATAGCTGGGTAACAGCTGTCAGGACGTAATATTTCAAATATCAATATTCATAATTTATGAATATTAATTATTAAAATATTACAATATAATAATTATATTGCTCACGTCACTGTAATGTAACATGAATTCTTGGACAGACTTGCAATAAATATTCCAACGGTACTTGTACTGTAAATATTGAGATATAATACACAACGACTTCTTAATGAAAATCATATAAATTTATTATAACAAAATAAATCAAATGTGTACAAACAATCCCAAAAATGGACACAGGTTTAAATGAAACCTTTTGATCAAAGTAAGGTCAGGTAAAGGTAAATAGTGATAGCTCATGAAACGAATAAAGGGAAAAGAAACATGAAATAATAAAAGAGAGGTTTCGAAAATAGCAGATCTACCTTCCAAAATAACATCTACCCTAGCCTGCTACACTCAGTTGCCATCTATCATGTGACATATGCTCGCCTGTGTGTAGAGGTCAGCAGTGGATGGCAGCCATTGTCTGTAGCGGTGACCATGTGGTAGCTGGGCCATGGTGCTGTCGAGCTAGCCAGAGGCTAGGGGCGGTGGATGGCAGGCCCAGAAGGATGTCACTGGGCAGTGGTTTAGTAGTCGTCAGAGGCAGCTGTGTGCAGGCATCGGTTTCCCTTGTCGGGATCAGCTTGGTGACTCTGAGAGTCTCGTAGAGAGAGAAGCTGTCGTCTGGTCAGTTTTGGGTTGCCTCACGGTCTCTGGGAACCGGCCGCTGTGGCGCTGAGGTCTTACCCAGAAACTGGAACTTCTGCGGTGGGGACAGAGTCAACCCAGGGCCTGGTCAGTGAAGGAGGACAGCTGTGCGTGTGGGGGGGGACGTGGCGTCAACCCTCCCTTGTTTGCTGCGGTCCTCCGTCGTCCCAGTAGAAGTTTACAAGAGAGAGCGATGGCTGCTTGAGCATGGCTGCTTATACCGAAGAGGCGGAGACTGGCTCCTTGTCATGCAAGGGTCCGGACGTGTGTGAGCTGTAGGGGCCTGTCCCCTTAACCCATGAACCATAAAGCACATGAAATACTAACTCGTCACTAGTGGTTCTGGGGAGCTCCTATTAATACATCTGACTAAATATTTGCACTCAGCATGAATTTCCACATGTGGAGATATCAAACAGTACAGCCGTATGTAAATTAGAAGTCAGGCAAGCCAGAATATAATTATATATATAATATATAATACACTCATCACATTAATTCAACACAATATATATATATATGGTTGAACCCCAATAGATAGTATACAAATATATATATATATTCGTGGTTCAAAGGCATGATATGTGAACAGTTTTATTCAAACTTTATTGTCTCATTGTGTAGTCTTAGAGAGGTTGCTCTCAGCATCTTGCATGCTTATGTAGCCTGCATTCCAATGGGCAATAAAGCTCACATTACGTAGGGGTCCTGGTTCAGCCCCCCCCCCCCCCCCCTTTCTCTTGTAAGTAGAGTCAGTCCAGCAGTGTCAGGGAGAACATGGGGGGGGGTTATGTACCGTGCCTCCAATGTGTTCATTTGGTTATGAACAAAAATCCATCTGTGTTCATATCCGTCCAGGTCCCACGCTACAGTGGTTCTTACAGGGTTAAAACCTCATATTTCTATAAAATTGGTTCTCACAGGGTTAAACCTCATGTTTCTATATCAGTGGTTCTCACAGGGTTAAACCCTATGTTTCTATATCAGTGGTTCTCACAGGGTTAAAACCTCATGTTTCTATATCAGTGGTTCTCACAGGGTTAAACCTCATGTTTCTATATCAGTGGTTCTCACAGGGTTAAACCCTATGTTTCTATATCAGTGGTTCTCACAGGGTTAAACCTCATGTTTCTATATCAGTGGTTCTCACAGGGTTAAACCCTATGTTTCTATATCAGTGGTTCTCACAGGGTTAAACCCTATGCTTCTATATCAGTGGTTCTTACAGGGTTAAAACCTCATATTTCTATATCAGTGGTTCTCACAGGGTTAAACCTCATGTTTCTAGATCAGTGGTTCTCACAGGGTTAAACCCTATGTTTCTATATCAGTGGTTCTTACAGGGTTAAAACCTCATATTTCTATATCAGTGGTTCTCACAGGGTTAAACCCTATGCTTCTATATCAGTGGTTCTTACAGGGTTAAAACCTCATATTTCTATATAATTGGTTCTCACAGGGTTAAACCTCATGTTTCTATATCAGTGGTTCTCACAGGGTTAAACCCTATGTTTCTATATCAGTGGTTCTCACAGGGTTAAAACCTCATGTTTCTATATCAGTGGTTCTCACAGGGTTAAACCTCATGTTTCTATATCAGTGGTTCTCACAGGGTTAAAACCTCATGTTTCTATATCAGTGGTTCTCACAGGGTTAAACCTCATGTTTCTATATCAGTGGTTCTCACAGGGTTAAACCCTATGCTTCTATATCAGTGGTTCTTACAGGGTTAAACCCTATGTTTCTATATCAGTGGTTCTCACCGGGTCAAACCCTATGTTTCTATATCAGTGGTTCTCACAGGGTTAAAACCTCATGTTTCTATATCAGTGGTTCTCACAGGGTTAAACCCTATGTTTCTAAATCAGTGGTTCTAACAGGGTTAAACCCTGTTTCTATATCAGTGGTTCTCACAGGGTTAAACCCTATGTTTCTATATCAGTGGTTCTCACAGGGTTAAACCTCATGTTTCTATATCAGTGGTTCTCACAGGGTTAAACCCTATGCTTCTATATCAGTGGTTCTTACAGGGTTAAAACCTCATATTTCTATATAATTGGTTCTCACAGGGTTAAACCTCATGTTTCTATATCAGTGGTTCTCACAGGGTTAAACCTCATGTTTCTATATCAGTGGTTCTCACAGGGTTAAAACCTCATGTTTCTATATCAGTGGTTCTCACAGGGTTAAACCTCATGTTTCTATATCAGTGGTTCTCACAGGGTTAAACCCTATGTTTCTATATCAGTGGTTCTCACAGGGTTAAACCTCATGTTTCTATATCAGTGGTTCTCACAGGGTTAAACCCTATGTTTCTATATCAGTGGTTCTCACAGGGTTAAACCCTATGCTTCTATATCAGTGGTTCATACAGGGTTAAAACCTCATATTTCTATATCAGTGGTTCTTACAGGGTTAAAACCTCATATTTCTATAAAATTGGTTCTCACAGGGTTAAACCTCATGTTTCTATATCAGTGGTTCTCACAGGGTTAAACCCTATGTTTCTATATCAGTGGTTCTCACAGGGTTAAAACCTCATGTTTCTATATCAGTGGTTCTCACAGGGTTAAACCCTATGTTTCTATATCAGTGGTTCTCACAGGGTTAAAACCTCATGTTTCTATATCAGTGGTTCTCACAGGGTTAAACCCTATGTTTCTATATCAGTGGTTCTAACAGGGTTAAACCCTGTTTCTATATCAGTGGTTCTCACAGGGTTAAACCCTATGTTTCTATATCAGTGGTTCTCACAGGGTTAAACCTCATGTTTCTATATCAGTGGTTCTCACAGGGTTAAACCCTATGCTTCTATATCAGTGGTTCTTACAGGGTTAAAACCTCATATTTCTATATAATTGGTTCTCACAGGGTTAAACCTCCTGTTTCTATATCAGTGGTTCTCACAGGGTTAAACCCTATGTTTCTATATCAGTGGTTCTCACAGGGTTAAAACCTCATGTTTCTATATCAGTGGTTCTCACAGGGTTAAACCTCATGTTTCTATATCAGTGGTTCTCACAGGGTTAAACCCTATGTTTCTATATCAGTGGTTCTCACAGGGTTAAACCTCATGTTTCTATATCAGTGGTTCTCACAGGGTTAAACCCTATGTTTCTATATCAGTGGTTCTCACAGGGTTAAACCCTATGCTTCTATATCAGTGGTTCTTACAGGGTTAAAACCTCATATTTCTATATCAGTGGTGTAATATAGCTGGGTAACAGCTGTCAGGACGTAATATTTCAAATATCAATATTCATAATTTATGAATATTAATTATTAAAATATTACAATATAATAATTATATTGCTCACGTCACTGTAATGTAACATGAATTCTTGGACAGACTTGCAATAAATATTCCAACGGTACTTGTACTGTAAATATTGAGATATAATACACAACGACTTCTTAATGAAAATCATATAAATTTATTATAACAAAATAAATCAAATGTGTACAAACAATCCCAAAAATGGACACAGGTTTAAATGAAACCTTTTGATCAAAGTAAGGTCAGGTAAAGGTAAATAGTGATAGCTCATGAAACGAATAAAGGGAAAAGAAACATGAAATAATAAAAGAGAGGTTTCGAAAATAGCAGATCTACCTTCCAAAATAACATCTACCCTAGCCTGCTACACTCAGTTGCCATCTATCATGTGACATATGCTCGCCTGTGTGTAGAGGTCAGCAGTGGATGGCAGCCATTGTCTGTAGCGGTGACCATGTGGTAGCTGGGCCATGGTGCTGTCGAGCTAGCCAGAGGCTAGGGGCGGTGGATGGCAGGCCCAGAAGGATGTCACTGGGCAGTGGTTTAGTAGTCGTCAGAGGCAGCTGTGTGCAGGCATCGGTTTCCCTTGTCGGGATCAGCTTGGTGACTCTGAGAGTCTCGTAGAGAGAGAAGCTGTCGTCTGGTCAGTTTTGGGTTGCCTCACGGTCTCTGGGAACCGGCCGCTGTGGCGCTGAGGTCTTACCCAGAAACTGGAACTTCTGCGGTGGGGACAGAGTCAACCCAGGGCCTGGTCAGTGAAGGAGGACAGCTGTGCGTGTGGGGGGGGACGTGGCGTCAACCCTCCCTTGTTTGCTGCGGTCCTCCGTCGTCCCAGTAGAAGTTTACAAGAGAGAGCGATGGCTGCTTGAGCATGGCTGCTTATACCGAAGAGGCGGAGACTGGCTCCTTGTCATGCAAGGGTCCGGACGTGTGTGAGCTGTAGGGGCCTGTCCCCTTAACCCATGAACCATAAAGCACATGAAATACTAACTCGTCACTAGTGGTTCTGGGGAGCTCCTATTAATACATCTGACTAAATATTTGCACTCAGCATGAATTTCCACATGTGGAGATATCAAACAGTACAGCCGTATGTAAATTAGAAGTCAGGCAAGCCAGAATATAATTATATATATAATATATAATACACTCATCACATTAATTCAACACAATATATATATATATGGTTGAACCCCAATAGATAGTATACAAATATATATATATATTCGTGGTTCAAAGGCATGATATGTGAACAGTTTTATTCAAACTTTATTGTCTCATTGTGTAGTCTTAGAGAGGTTGCTCTCAGCATCTTGCATGCTTATGTAGCCTGCATTCCAATGGGCAATAAAGCTCACATTACGTAGGGGTCCTGGTTCAGCCCCCCCCCCCCCCCCCTTTCTCTTGTAAGTAGAGTCAGTCCAGCAGTGTCAGGGAGAACATGGGGGGGGGTTATGTACCGTGCCTCCAATGTGTTCATTTGGTTATGAACAAAAATCCATCTGTGTTCATATCCGTCCAGGTCCCACGCTACATGTCCCCCCTTTGTCCTCAGTATCATGACGAAACGACACGTTGAGTCCTTGATCTTTGAGGGCAAAAGTAAAAAGTGAGAGGATGAACACAGAGTACACAGAGCATATACATCGCATGATTAAATGGCAACTTCTTATCTGCTAAACTGTTCTGGTGACTGTATAACTCTGGACTTCTTGAAAGAAAGTTCTCTTATAGGCCGTGGCTCTATAGTCAGAGGCTTCAAGTTAAACACAAAACAAGTCTACACAAAATTGAAGGAATAAGGCCAAAAACACAAAAGGAAAAACTCCTAAAAAAAAATGCACATAAATTACTGTATGTTTTGTTTACTATGTGGAAAGAAAGCATACTTGTTCTACTCACTGTGACGTGAATAGATTGATTAACTCTAGTACAAACTGATTTGTTGAACAACAATTCAAAACAAAGAAAACACAGGTAACATACAGGTAATCTCAAATAGAGCTGAGACTGTTTAGAAAACTCCTATTATAATGTAGGCTATAATTGGAGGAGTGATGTGTTAGCATTTGTCATGCCCTTTTATCAGAGCACTTCTTTCTAAGATCTGTTTTTGTTTACCAACTACACGTGACTACTACACGTAGTCACGTGTAGTTTAGCTACCGGTTAGATTGGATTTGATTGGGTCTAGCTACGTCAAAGGTTTGCTGTAGGCTTTAGACCTATAATAGTAGGCATCTCTCCTAGTCACCGAAATGATGAAGTGTGTGTGGAGACATCATTTCTATATAGTTGTAATTGACAAAAATGATGGCCTTAGATTCACAAATTGGACATGCACATGTGGGTTACTGTCCCTAGCAAATTGGTATAGTGTTTTAAGCATTACAGCCATTGTTCCTCCTATCACTACAGATCAACAGTTCATGACTCTGTTATCCTGTGAAAAGAGGGACTAATGATGTCACAGTTGTAAAAGTGGCATACAGAGCCCCTACCATCCCCACCCTGATCAGGGGCGAGGAATCAAAGCTCCTGATTCACTCACAACTCAAACTGTTATGAGACATACGTGACACAAAGTGTACAAACAGATGTATATAATTACTGCAAACAACAGGTGTAACACTGTATCCCCCCGAATGTTTCAAATGACACAGCAAAATTTCACACCAACTGCTACTGTGTCACTAATAGGCTACAAAAGGAAAACAAACTTATGACAAGCTGCTTACGTCCAATCACTAACCTGAGTGTCACAGTTTCACTTCTATTTAACCAACAGTATGCAGTTATGACTATTGGTAAATAGTAGTTATAGTTACACTTGAGAATTAGTGATAGACCTATAACACTTAATTTTTTACTCTACAGGAAGTGAAACAAAGCTGTATTTCAAAAACGTCCTCTAGTTATGGAGAGGGCATCCAAATAATGTCAAGATCTACTCGATTTGACACAGATATTATGAATCCAATGTGTCAGATGGAGGATATTTGACATATACATTTCACGCCACTATAGCCACATTTGCTTGTCTAGATCGCTAATCCTGAACAAAGCTTGATGACTCAGTGTCGATCATATATGATATATGATATGATTATGACAATATTTAATATATTATCATAACTTGGGGAGTCCCCACAAAAATGACTTTGACAACTACTGTTAACACACCATGCCTTCTCTAACTTCCTCAGGGGTCGGAAAGAAAGGGATTTTTGGAATAGTGCCTATTTTGAAACGCTTTCACTCAAATTCTGTTTTTAGATTTGAATCATTCTACAACTAATTTCCAACCAGACATTGATCAACTTAAATCACTGAACTCGATTACGAAAATAAGAACAACAATACTAGGCCTGTATTATTATTGTTATTTTAAAAAAAACTTTTTCCAAAAATATTAATTTTAATCTCAGAATTTACAGTACGTACAGTTGGAATAAGAGTCTGCCTCACACGGGGCACCATCTGTAATATAGCTGGGTAACAGCTGTCAGGACGTAATATTTCAAATATCAATATTCATAATTTATGAATATTAATTATTAAAATATTACAATATAATAATTATATTGCTCACGTCACTGTAATGTAACATGAATTCTTGGACAGACTTGCAATAAATATTCCAACGGTACTTGTACTGTAAATATTGAGATATAATACACAACGACTTCTTAATGAAAATCATATAAATTTATTATAACAAAATAAATCAAATGTGTACAAACAATCCCAAAAATGGACACAGGTTTAAATGAAACCTTTTGATCAAAGTAAGGTCAGGTAAAGGTAAATAGTGATAGCTCATGAAACGAATAAAGGGAAAAGAAACATGAAATAATAAAAGAGAGGTTTCGAAAATAGCAGATCTACCTTCCAAAATAACATCTACCCTAGCCTGCTACACTCAGTTGCCATCTATCATGTGACATATGCTCGCCTGTGTGTAGAGGTCAGCAGTGGATGGCAGCCATTGTCTGTAGCGGTGACCATGTGGTAGCTGGGCCATGGTGCTGTCGAGCTAGCCAGAGGCTAGGGGCGGTGGATGGCAGGCCCAGAAGGATGTCACTGGGCAGTGGTTTAGTAGTCGTCAGAGGCAGCTGTGTGCAGGCATCGGTTTCCCTTGTCGGGATCAGCTTGGTGACTCTGAGAGTCTCGTAGAGAGAGAAGCTGTCGTCTGGTCAGTTTTGGGTTGCCTCACGGTCTCTGGGAACCGGCCGCTGTGGCGCTGAGGTCTTACCCAGAAACTGGAACTTCTGCGGTGGGGACAGAGTCAACCCAGGGCCTGGTCAGTGAAGGAGGACAGCTGTGCGTGTGGGGGGGGACGTGGCGTCAACCCTCCCTTGTTTGCTGCGGTCCTCCGTCGTCCCAGTAGAAGTTTACAAGAGAGAGCGATGGCTGCTTGAGCATGGCTGCTTATACCGAAGAGGCGGAGACTGGCTCCTTGTCATGCAAGGGTCCGGACGTGTGTGAGCTGTAGGGGCCTGTCCCCTTAACCCATGAACCATAAAGCACATGAAATACTAACTCGTCACTAGTGGTTCTGGGGAGCTCCTATTAATACATCTGACTAAATATTTGCACTCAGCATGAATTTCCACATGTGGAGATATCAAACAGTACAGCCGTATGTAAATTAGAAGTCAGGCAAGCCAGAATATAATTATATATATAATATATAATACACTCATCACATTAATTCAACACAATATATATATATATGGTTGAACCCCAATAGATAGTATACAAATATATATATATATTCGTGGTTCAAAGGCATGATATGTGAACAGTTTTATTCAAACTTTATTGTCTCATTGTGTAGTCTTAGAGAGGTTGCTCTCAGCATCTTGCATGCTTATGTAGCCTGCATTCCAATGGGCAATAAAGCTCACATTACGTAGGGGTCCTGGTTCAGCCCCCCCCCCCCCCCCCTTTCTCTTGTAAGTAGAGTCAGTCCAGCAGTGTCAGGGAGAACATGGGGGGGGGTTATGTACCGTGCCTCCAATGTGTTCATTTGGTTATGAACAAAAATCCATCTGTGTTCATATCCGTCCAGGTCCCACGCTACAGTGGTTCTTACAGGGTTAAAACCTCATATTTCTATAAAATTGGTTCTCACAGGGTTAAACCTCATGTTTCTATATCAGTGGTTCTCACAGGGTTAAACCCTATGTTTCTATATCAGTGGTTCTCACAGGGTTAAAACCTCATGTTTCTATATCAGTGGTTCTCACAGGGTTAAACCTCATGTTTCTATATCAGTGGTTCTCACAGGGTTAAACCCTATGTTTCTATATCAGTGGTTCTCACAGGGTTAAACCTCATGTTTCTATATCAGTGGTTCTCACAGGGTTAAACCCTATGTTTCTATATCAGTGGTTCTCACAGGGTTAAACCCTATGCTTCTATATCAGTGGTTCTTACAGGGTTAAAACCTCATATTTCTATATCAGTGGTTCTCACAGGGTTAAACCTCATGTTTCTAGATCAGTGGTTCTCACAGGGTTAAACCCTATGTTTCTATATCAGTGGTTCTTACAGGGTTAAAACCTCATATTTCTATATCAGTGGTTCTCACAGGGTTAAACCCTATGCTTCTATATCAGTGGTTCTTACAGGGTTAAAACCTCATATTTCTATATAATTGGTTCTCACAGGGTTAAACCTCATGTTTCTATATCAGTGGTTCTCACAGGGTTAAACCCTATGTTTCTATATCAGTGGTTCTCACAGGGTTAAAACCTCATGTTTCTATATCAGTGGTTCTCACAGGGTTAAACCTCATGTTTCTATATCAGTGGTTCTCACAGGGTTAAAACCTCATGTTTCTATATCAGTGGTTCTCACAGGGTTAAACCTCATGTTTCTATATCAGTGGTTCTCACAGGGTTAAACCCTATGCTTCTATATCAGTGGTTCTTACAGGGTTAAAACCTCATATTTCTATATCAGTGGTTCTCACAGGGTTAAACCTCATGTTTCTATATCAGTGGTTCTCACAGGGTTAAACCCTATGTTTCTATATCAGTGGTTCTCACAGGGTTAAACCTCATGTTTCTATATCAGTGGTTCTCACAGGGTTAAACCCTATGTTTCTATATCAGTGGTTCTCACAGGGTTAAACCCTATGCTTCTATATCAGTGGTTCTTACAGGGTTAAAACCTCATATTTCTATATCAGTGGTTCTTACAGGGTTAAAACCTCATATTTCTATAAAATTGGTTCTCACAGGGTTAAACCTCATGTTTCTATATCAGTGGTTCTCACAGGGTTAAACCCTATGTTTCTATATCAGTGGTTCTCACAGGGTTAAAACCTCATGTTTCTATATCAGTGGTTCTCACAGGGTTAAACCTCATGTTTCTATATCAGTGGTTCTCACAGGGTTAAACCCTATGTTTCTATATCAGTGGTTCTCACAGGGTTAAACCTCATGTTTCTATATCAGTGGTTCTCACAGGGTTAAACCCTATGTTTCTATATCAGTGGTTCTCACAGGGTTAAACCCTATGCTTCTATATCAGTGGTTCTTACAGGGTTAAAACCTCATATTTCTATATCAGTGGTTCTCACAGGGTTAAACCTCATGTTTCTATATCAGTGGTTCTCACAGGGTTAAACCCTATGTTTCTATATCAGTGGTTCTTACAGGGTTAAAACCTCATATTTCTATATCAGTGGTTCTCACAGGGTTAAACCCTATGCTTCTATATCAGTGGTTCTTACAGGGTTAAAACCTCATATTTCTATATAATTGGTTCTCACAGGGTTAAACCTCATGTTTCTATATCAGTGGTTCTCACAGGGTTAAACCCTATGTTTCTATATCAGTGGTTCTCACAGGGTTAAAACCTCATGTTTCTATATCAGTGGTTCTCACAGGGTTAAACCTCATGTTTCTATATCAGTGGTTCCCACAGGGTTAAAACCTCATGTTTCTATATCAGTGGTTCTCACAGGGTTAAACCTCATGTTTCTATATCAGTGGTTCTCACAGGGTTAAACCCTATGCTTCTATATCAGTGGTTCTTACAGGGTTAAAACCTCATATTTCTATATCAGTGGTTCTCACAGGGTTAAACCTCATGTTTCTATATCAGTGGTTCTCACATGGTTAAACCCTATGTTTCTATATCAGTGGTTCTCACAGGGTTAAAACCTCATGTTTCTATATCAGTGGTTCTCACAGGGTTAAAACCTCATGTTTCTATATCAGTGGTTCTCACAGGGTTAAACCCTATGTTTCTATATCAGTGGTTCTCACAGAGTTAAACCCTATGTTTCTATATCAGTAGTTCTCACAGGGTTAAACCCTATGTTTCTGTATCAGTGGTTCTCACAGGGTTAAACCCTATGTTTCTATGTCAGTTGTTCTCACATGGTTAAACCCTATGTTTCTATATCAGTGGTTCTAACAGGGTTAAACCCTATGTTTCTATATCAGTGGTTCTCACAGGGTTAAACCCTATGTTTCTATATCAGTGGTTCTCACAGGGTTAAACCCTATGTATCTATATCAGTGGTTCTCACAGGGTTAAACACTATGTTTCTATATCAGTGGTTCTCACAGGGTTAAAACCTCATGTTTCTATATCAGTGGTTCTCACAGGGTTAAAACCTCATGTTTCTATATCAGTGGTTCTCACAGGGTTAAACCCTATGTTTCTATATCATTGGTTCTAACAGGGTTAAACCCTATGTTTCTATATCAGTGGTTCTAACAAGGGTTAAACCCTATGTTTCTATATCAGTGGTTCTCACAGGGTTAAACCCTATGTTTCTATATCAGTGGTTCTCACAGGGTTAAACCTCATGTATCTATATCAGTGGTTCTCACAGGGTTAAACCCTATGCTTCTATATCAGTGGTTCTCACAGGGTTAAAACCTCATGTTTCTATATCAGTGGTTCTCACAGGGTTAAACCCTATGTTTCTATATCAGTGGTTCTAACAGGGTTAAACCCTATGTTTCTATATCAGTGGTTCTAACAGGGTTAAACCCTATGTTTCTATATCAGTGGTTCTCACAGGGT
>NW_027638345.1:0-100000 GCF_951216825.1 Electrona antarctica
GGGGTTCCCGCCCTGAATGAGATAAATATGGCTCCCGTACGGAGACGACCGTCTGTCAACACCCTCGCTAGACAACCGTCTGCCCAAACGAAAGACACAAACTATATGTTAGACTTAGGGTTAGCTTTAATAACAGGGTCACGTTTGTTTTATTTTTCTGCTGTTGCAAATCAATTGTTTCCGGGCGAGTGTTTTGCGGCACATGACAACGCGTTAATTAGGCGCACGAAGCCAAACTTTTTGCATTGTTATAGAAAAGATGATTGAAGTGACAGCAGACATTGGAGTAGAATAAAGTCAGACAGAGATGGAGAAATAGAAACATGAAAGGCCTGATTGATCAGCAACCAGAAGCTGGAGACAGAAAAAGAATGCATAGGAAAGTTAAGAACGGTTCCAAAAATAAACAAATGATCCCGTCGGTTTGACTCATATGGATATGAAGAATCAACTAACGCCTCCCCCTGGCCAGCCGGTGCGCCTGATGGAGGGGAAAGGAACTGGTTGGAATAACGTGTTCCTTCCACGCGCTACGTCCAACCAGGGAAACTCCCCCCTGTCAGGTGTAAAGGAGCGACTTGGACACTCATGCATGAAGGAAGCATGAGTTCAAGTCTGTTGCTCTCCCCATGTCCCCCATATATGGGGACTAGGTTGGCGGAGGGTGTGTAGAGCCCAGGATCACATTAGATAATTGACACAGGGGTGAAAAATGGGTTACAAAATCGTGGGATAATTTGTTTTTTTATAAAGAATCATCTAACAGGGAGAGAATGCTAATGTTAAAATGTCGCCAGAAACAGACTGTATGAAATATGAGTCAGTCACTCATATTGTTTACGTCAGTCACTACTGTCGTAAACGACACAGAGCTAGAGTACCTGCCCGACAATATCCCCGAGACCAGTTTGTTTGTTTTTGGACCACAATGCAGATTTTAAGAAAAAAAAAATCCACGACCACCCAGAGGATGAATGAGTGACATCAGGACTTCTGTACCCATAGAGCGCCGAAGTCCTGACGTCACTCGCTCATCCCCTGGTTCACAGAAGTAATTTCTCTATTATGGAGAATTACATGGGGTCGTCTTAAAATCGTTTCATATCGTCACCTTATTAAACTAATGGCCTAAGTCATTTTTTGCCGAAATTGAGTTTTTGGCCTAAATCAACTCCTGGTGATGCTGGCCACCTCTGGTAAAATCGCCTAAGCCCTAACGTAAAAGGCCTCCCTGTTACACCCTATTAAAAAAATGGCCTATGTCAAGAGTGAGACTTAGGCCATTTTATTTTGCCTAAGTCATAATAAAATGTGACTTAGGCCATTTTAACACACCTTTCAGAATGGGACTGAATGGGAGTGAATGGGAGGTACTGTTACTATGGGACTGATACTATGGGAGTGAATGGGAGTGAATGGGAGGTACTGTTACTATGGGACTGATACTATGGGAGTGAATGGGACTGAATGGGAGGTACTGTTACTATGGGACTGATACTATGGGAGTGAATGGGACTGAATGGGAGGTACTGTTACTATGGGACTGATACTATGGGAGTGAATGTGAGGTACTGTTACTATGGGACTGATACTATGGAAGTGAATGTGAGGTACTGTTACTATGGGACTGATACTATGGAAGTGAATGGGAGTGAATGGGAGGTACTGTTACTATGGGACTGATACTATGGAAGTGAATGGGAGTGAATGGGAGGTACTGTACTATGGGACTGATACTATGGGAGTGAATGGGACTGAATGGGACTGAATGAGAGTGAATGGGAATGAATGGGAGGTACTGTTACTATGGGACTGATACTATGGGAGTGAATGGGAGTGAATGGGAGGTACTGTTACTATGGGACTGTTACTATGGGAGTGAATGGGAGCGAATGGGACTGAATGGGAGGTACTGTTACTATGGGACTGATACTATGGGAGTGAATGGGACTGAATGGGAGTGAATGGGAGGTACTGTTACTATGGGACTGATACTATGGGAGTGCATGGGACTGAATGGGAGTGAATGGGAGTGAATGGGAGTGAATGGGAGGTACTGTTACTATGGGACTGATACTATGGGAGTGAATGGGAGGTACTGTTACTATGGGACTGATACTATGGGAGTGAATGGGACTAAATGGGAGGTACTGTTACTATGGGACTGATACTATGGGAGTGAATGGGACTGAATGGGAGTGAATGGGAGGTACTGTTACTATGGGACTGATACTATGGGAGTGAATGGGACTGAATGGGAGTGAATGGGAGGTACTGTTACTATGGGACTGATACTATGGGAGTGAATGGGAGGTACTGTTACTATGGGACTGATACTATGGGAGTGAATGGGAGTGAATGGGAGGTACTGTTACTATGGGACTGATACTATGGGAGTGAATGGGAGTGAATGGGAGGTACTGTACTATGGGACTGATACTATGGGAGTGAATGGGACTGAATGGGAGTGAATGAGAGTGAATGGGAATGAATGGGAGGTACTGTTACTATGGGACTGATACTATGGGAGTGAATGGGAGTGAATGGGAGGTACTGTTACTATGGGACTGATACTATGGGAGTGAATGGGAGGTACTGTTACTATGGGACTGATACTATGGGAGTGAATGGGAGGTACTGTTACTATGGGAGTGATACTATGGGAGTGAATGGGAGGTACTGTTACTATGGGACTGATACTATGGGACTGAATGGGAGTGAATGGGAGGTACTGTACTATGGGAGTGAATGGGAATGCATGGGAGTGAATGGGAATGAATGGGAGGTACTGTTACTATGGGACTGATACTATGGGAGTGAATGGGAGGTACTGTTACTATGGGACTGATACTATGGGAGTGAATGGGAGTGAATGGGAGGTACTGTTACTATGGGACTGATACTATGGGACTGAATGGGAGTGAATGGGAGGTACTGTTACTATGGGACTGATACTATGGGAGTGAATGGGAGGTACTGTTACTATGGGACTGATACTATGGGAGTGAATGGGAGGTACTGTTACTATGGGACTGATAGAATGGGACTGAATGGGAGTGAATGGGAGGTACTGTTACTATGGGACTGATACTATGGGAGTGAATGGGAGTGAATGGGAGGTACTGTTACTATGGGACTGATACTATGGGAGTGAATAGGAGGTACTGTTACTATGGGACTGATAGAATGGGACTGAATGGGAGTGAATGGGAGGTACTGTACTATGGGAGTGAATGGGAGTGAATGGGAGTGAATGGGAATGCATGGGAGTGAATGGGAATGAATGGGAGGTACTGTTACTATGGGACTGATACTATGGGAGTGAATGGGGGTACTGTTACTATGGGACTGATACTATGGGAGTGAATGGGAGGTACTGTTACTATGGGACTGATACTATGGGAGTGAATGGGAGTGAATGGGAGGTACTGTTACTATGGGACTGATACTATGGGAGTGAATAGGAGGTACTGTTACTATGGGACTGATACTATGGGACTGAATGGGAGTGAATGGGAGGTACTGTTACTATGGGACTGATACTATGGGAGTGAATGGGAGGTACTGTTACTATGGGACTGATACTATGGGAGTGAATGGGAGTGAATGGGAGGTACTGTTACTATGGGACTGATACTATGGGAGTGAATGGGAGTGAATGGGAGGTACTGTTACTATGGGACTGATACTATGGGAGTGAATGGGAGTGAATGGGAGGTACTGTTACTATGGGACTGTCACTCCCATTCATCCCATTCATCCCATTCATCCCATTCACTCCCATTCATCCCATTCACTCCCATAGTATCAGTCCCATAGTAACAGTACCTCCCATTCATCCCATTCACTCCCATTCAGTCCCATTCACTCCCATAGTACCAGTCCCATAGTAACAGTACCTCCCATTCACTCCCATTCACTCCTGTTCACTCCCATTCAGTCCCATTAAATCCCATTCACTCCCATTCACTCCCATTCAGTCCCATAGTAACATTACCTCCCATTCAGTCCCATTCACTCCCATAGTATCAGTCCCATAGTAACAGTACCTCCCATTCACTCCCATTCACTCCCATAGTAACTACCTCCCATTCAGTCCCATTCAGTCCCATTCCCTCCCATTCAGTCCCATTCACTCCCATAGTATCAGTCCCATAGTAACAGTACCTCCCATTCACTCCCATAGTAACTACCTCCCATTCAGTCCCATTCAGTCCCATTCCCTCCCATTCACTCCCATAGTATCAGTCCCATAGTAACAGTACCTCTCATTCAGTCCCATTCACTCCCATTCACTCCCATTCAGTCCCATTCACTCCCATTCAGTCCCATTCACTCCCATTCACTCCCATTCACTCCCCTTCAGTATCAAATGTCTTTGTGCTCTGATATTATTTTAAACACTCTGTGGCTGACCCTAAACCATGGTCTATTAAAAATAATTGGAATAAAAACATTTTGCCTAACTCACTTACTGCAGTAAGTAATTTGGCCTAAATAAGGTTTATAATTGCCTAAGATAAAATGGCATGTTCAGATATTGGCCTAAGTCATTTTATCCTTACATGTTACATGATTGACATACAACTTTATTTGTATGTCAATAGTCATATTATTTCATATTTTTTGGAATTGAAATAATTAAGAAATATAATATATTTTACATTTGGCACAGTTTTTTGTGTTTCCTGAAAACCTTGAAAAAATTACTTAGGCAATTAGTTTAATAAGGTGACGATATAAGCGTTGTGGTCCAAAAATAAACAATCTGTCTCTGCGTTATTGTCAGGGAGGTGTCTCTGTATCGTTATATTGTCAGGGAGGTGTCTCTGTATCGTTATATTGTCAGGGAGGTGTCTCTGTATCGTTATATTGTCAGGGATGTGTCTCTGTATCGTTATATTGTCAGGGATGTGTCTCTGTATCGTTATATTGTCAGGGAGGTGTGTCTGTATCGTTATATTGTCAGGGAGGTGTCTCTGTATCGTTATATTGTCAGGGAGGTGTCTCTGTATCGTTATATTGTCAGGGAGGTGTGTCTGTATCGTTATATTGTCAGGGAGGTGTCTCTGTATCGTTATATTGTCAGGGAGGTGTCTCTGTATCGTTTACGACAGTCAGTCACTCATATTTGATACAGTCTGTTTCTAGTGAAAATGTAACTAATTCAGCAGCAGTAACAATAGCGTTTTCTCTCAGTTGATTCTTCATATCCATATGAGTGAAACGGCCGGGATGACATGTTTATTTTTCAAACACAGTTCTTATATGAGGTGATCTAAAACCCCCCCTATGGGGATTACAATGCAAATAAAAAGTACATGAACCCGTGGATTTATAACGCCCTCTACCGATACTGACGTCAGACTTCGGTGCTCTATAAGAGTACCTGGTCTCTACACAGCCTCCCCCTGGCCAGCCTGATGGAGGGGACAAGAACTGGTCTCTACACAGCCTCCCCCTGGCCAGCCTGATGGAGGGGACAAGAACTGGTCTCTACACAGCCTCCCCCTGGCCAGCCTGATGGAGGGGACAAGAACTGGTCTCTACACAGCCTCCCCCTGGCCAGCCTGATGGAGGGGACAAGAACTGGTCTCTACACAGCCTCCCCCTGGCCAGCCTGATGGAGGGGACAAGAACTGGTCTCTACACAGCCTCCCCCTGGCCAGCCTGATGGAGGGGACAAGAACTGGTCTCTACACAGCCTCCCCCTGGCCAGCCTGATGGAGGGGACAAGAACTGGTCTCTACACAGCCTCCCCCTGGCCAGCCTGATGGAGGGGAAGTCCTGAAGTCACTCATTCATTAGATCAAGTGACGTCTCTCTAATAATTTATATTTGGTCTCTCTAGAGAGAGAGAGAGAGAGAGAGAGAGACACAGATAGAGAGAGAGAGACAGAGAGAGAGAGAGAGAGAGAGAGAGACACAGAGAGAGAGAGAGAGAGAGAGACACAGAGAGAGACACAGATAGAGAGAGAGAGAGACACAGAGAGAGAGAGAGAGAGACACAGAGAGAGAGAGAGAGAGACACAGAGAGAGAGAGAGAGAGAGACAGAGAGAGAGAGAGAGAGAGGTGGGCGTTCAGCCAGTGGTGGGGGGTACAGAGGGAGTCTGGGACGGCTGCCAAAGCGTGTCCATCTCCAGCAGCTGGTCGGCCCATGCTGTTTGCTTTATTGGCCTTAAAGCACTGTTTATCTGCTGGGATGAAGGCATGCGGCCAGCCAGACATGCACACACATGCATGCATGCACACACACACACGTGCACACACACACACACGCGCAGAGACGCAAAGATATGCGCGCAGCCGCGCACGCAAACACCTGCGCACCTGTGACTGACGGTTGCACTAGACAGACAACAACACTTTGTCTCATAATAGATCCTCATGCCACACCTCTGGCACCCAGACTGTCACCCAGTCTGGCACCCAGACTGTCTGGTACACTGGATGGACAGGTTGTTCTGCAGCTGCATCTCACAGAGGGGAAAATAAGGTGGTGTGTGTGCTGTTGGCCTGTCGCGTGTCCCCCCACTGTAGAGCGTGCATGTGCACATCTTGTTACCGGGGCGGACCGGGGGGTTTTCCAAATCACCCAAATCACTGAATGCTCCTTTAGTACAAAAATATCCCACCATTGTTTAAGCCACTGCCGCACCCACGGCCAGGCAAACGTTTCCAGAGCATCAAGAGCAGCATCAACAGTTTCCAAATTTTGTCAACAATTATAGACTGCTGAACAAGAACTATAGAGCGTCGCAGCCCCGCCCCTTTCATGACGACGCCAGGCCCAGTCCCGCCCCCTTTCATGACGACGCCAGGCCCAGTCCCGCCCCCTTTCATGACGACGCCAGGCCCAGTCCCGCCCCCTTTCATGACGACGCCAGGCCCAGTCACGCCCCCTTTCATGACGACGCCAGGCCCAGTCCCGCCCCCTTTCATGACGACGCCAGGCCCAGGAAATAATTCCCAATGCATTTTTCCCATAGACATTTCAACAAGTATTTATTTAAAGACCTTTTAAGCGTCGTACGAAGCCAACTCGAGTCGAGACAAATCATGACAACAAACACAATATTTTGGACTAAACAAATAATTACAAAGAAGAAAAACAAACAAAAAAAGTGTTGTAACCTGCCGTTTTCTCGGGTACAATACTATTTTTTCATCAACAAATAAATATCCTGCACTATTGACAAAAAATAACTTTTTGCAGAATAGTTACTTTATCAACTTTAAATAATTGAATATTAATTGTGTCGTATCATCTGGGAATGTACGAAATAGCGTCCAAATATCGTATGCTGAACCATGTACCGTGGTGCGCACCGCGGGGATCGCTCTGGGGTTGCTACGGTGATCAATTCACCACATTAGGGACGGTTACCAATACATGCATCCAGCTTCACGGATTGGTCAAACTTGCCATGATGTCACTGCAGCCATATAAGTGGCCGTACGCACACACAGACGTGCATTCTGCTTCAGAGCGACGTTGGAAGAACTCTCTAATCCTGCCGGTGTTGTGAATCCTCTCTAATCAACAGTAGCTGCTGGTGTTGTGAAATGTTCCAGTGGACCGTTCGTCTCAACCACGTACCAAACAGAGGACGTCGTCATGCTGCTGTTGCCGTGGGAACCGAGCTGTACTCCTTTGGTCAACATGAAGGACAAGGATGGTCAGATGGATCCTCAGATTGAAGTGTTCGTCTTCAACACAGTGTCTTTGAACTGGAGGAAGTTGGCCCCAGTGACCCCTGGAAGAGGACACCGCCACCTTGAGGTTCCCTCCAAGCAATACGGCCACACAGCTGTGCTGATTGAAGATACTGTCTACCTCTGGGGAGGGGTTCCTTACTGCAATAAGCTTTATGCATTTGACGTAGACGCCCACAGATGGTTCAAAACACAGGTTTCTGGGTCTGTTCCAGAGGAGAGGTATGACCACTCAGCCTGTGTCTTGGAGAAGGTCATGTATATTCATGGAGGATGGACCCGGGCTGGATGGTCTAATGACATCTACAAGTTGGACACTAACACAATGGTCTGGACTTTAATTAACACCAGAGGCCTCTTGCCTCTAGCTACAGAATGTCACTCTGCCACCATCAACATCTACCACAAAGATGTTTGTATTTGGGGGCTACAGGGCGAGCCACCATCAGAGTGTTTGACACAGAGACCAACCTCTGGCTTCCGAACAAACCTTCTCCACAGCTTCTTCCAGAACAACGCAAGGATCATTCGGCCTTTGCCTACAATGGAGAGCTGTACATACTTGGTGGCAGTGGCCGGAACCTGCACTTCAATGATGTGTGGATATTCAGTCCAGAGACCTTCTCCTGGAAGAGGGTTGAGCCCAAGGGGAAACACCCACATAGGATGTTTAATATGTGCTGTTGCATGGTGGGACATCGTATCATCCTCTTTAGAGAAGACAACAGCCCTGGTGACCTGCATGTCTTAGACTTCAGTCCTAGCCTCAAGACATTATGTAAGCTGGCAGTTATTCAGTACCGTCTGAAGCAGTCTGGACTCCCACACAACATCAGGTGGGAACTGGCAGCCATGACTAGCAACAGAAACGGAATGAACCAACACATCAGAACAAAACAAAATCGTAAATCATGAATTAAATGACGTGGGACCAATTAAAAACAATAGAAAAATGAAACAGCTAGCCAAAAAAGACATGTTGTTGTTACAGAGGCTAGTCATATAACCGGATGTATCATTGAACTTGACATTGAACCTGGGAATGGAATGTTTGGCTACAATACACGCTGAACGCCAATACTGTGTCTGTCCTTATTTTACCATGTTTATGGTTTACTACTGAAACATGGTGACAGAAGTGGAATTAGCGTTTGTTTTTGTTTTTTAGTATCAGTATGTCAAAGGCGAAAATAGATACTAAAACGGAGACGGCTGCCTCGTCTACACAACACTCGCTATACAAAGCATCCTCCCACCACCGGCTCCGATGAGCTTCAACGGAGAGTGGAGCAACAATTGGGATATATTCCGCACAGAATATGAGGACTATACGCTCTGGTTACGGGTCTATACGACAGGACTAGCTCTGGTTACGGGTCTCTATACGACAGGACTAGCTCTGGTTACGGGTCTATACGACAGGACTAGCTCTGGTTACAGGTCTCTATACGACAGGACTAGCTCTGGTTACGGGTCTCTATACGACAGGACTAGCTCTGGTTACGGGTCTATACGACAGGACTAGCTCTGGTTATGGGTCTATACGACAGGACTAGCTCTGGTTACGGGTCTATATGACAGGACTAGCTCTGGTTACGGGTCTATATGACAGGACTAGCTCTGGTTACGGGTCTATACGACAGGACTAGCTCTGGTTATGGGTCTATACGACAGGACTAGCTCTGGTTACGGGTCTATATGACAGGACTAGCTCTGGTTACGGGTCTATACGACAGGACTACACTCTGGTTACGGGTCTATACGACAGGACTAGCTCTGGTTACAGGTCTATACGACAGGACTAGCTCTGGTTACAGGTCAATACGACAGGACTAGCTCTGGTTACGGGTCTCTATACGACAGGACTAGCTCTGGTTAGAGGTCTATACGACAGGACTAGCTCTGGATACAGGTCTATACGACAGGACTAGCTCTGGTTACGGGTCTATACGACAGGACTAGCTCTGGTTACGGGTCTATACGACAGGACTAGCTCTGGATACAGGTCTATACGACAGGACTAGCTCTGGTTACGGGTCTCTATACGACAGGACTAGCTCTGGTTACGGGTCTATATGACAGGACTAGCTCTGGTTACGGGTCTATACGACAGGACTAGCTCTGGTTACGGGTCTATACGACAGGACTAGCTCTGGTTACGGGTCTATACGACAGGACTAGCTCTGGATACAGGTCTATACGACAGGACTAGCTCTGGTTACGGGTCTCTATACGACAGGACTAGCTCTGGTTACGGGTCTATATGACAGGACTAGCTCTGGTTATGGGTCTATACGACAGGACTACACTCTGGTTACGGGTCTATACGACAGGACTAGCTCTGGTTAGAGGTCTATACGACAGGACTACACTCTGGTTACGGGTCTATACGACAGGACTAGCTCTGGTTACGGGTCTATACGACAGGACTAGCTCTGGTTAGAGGTCTATACGACAGGACTAGCTCTGGTTAGAGGTCTATACGACAGGACTAGCTCTGGTTAGAGGTCTATACGACAGGACTAGCTCTGGTTACGGGTCTATACGACAGGACTAGCTCTGGTTAGAGGTCTATATGACAGGACTAGCTCTGGTTACGGGTCTATACGACAGGACTAGCTCTGGTTACGGGTCTCTATACGACAGGACTAGCTCTGGTTACGGGTCTATACGACAGGACTAGCTCTGGTTAGAGGTCTATACGACAGGACTAGCTCTGGTTACGGGTCTATACGACAGGACTAGCTCTGGTTATGGGTCTATACGACAGGACTAGCTCTGGTTATGGGTCTATACGACAGGACTAGCTCTGGTTATGGGTCTATACGACAGGACTAGCTCTGGATACAGGTCTATACGACAGGACTAGCTCTGGTTACGGGTCTCTATACGACAGGACTAGCTCTGGTTACGGGTCTCTATACGACAGGACTAGCTCTGGTTACGGGTCTCTATACGACAGGACTAGCTCTGGTTACGGGTCTATATGACAGGACTAGCTCTGGTTACGGGTCTCTATACGACAGGACTAGCTCTGGTTATGGGTCTATATGACAGGACTAGCTCTGGTTACAGGTCTATATGACAGGACTAGCTCTGGTTACGGGTCTCTATACGACAGGACTAGCTCTGGTTACAGGTCTATATGACAGGACTAGCTCTGGTTACGGGTCTATACGACAGGACTAGCTCTGGTTACAGGTCTATACGACAGGACTAGCTCTGGTTAAGGGTCTATACGACAGGACTAGCTCTGGTTACGGGTCTATACGACAGGACTAGCTCTGGTTAGAGGTCTATACGACAGGACTAGCTCTGGTTACGGGTCTATATGACAGGACTAGCTCTGGTTAAGGGTCTATACGACAGGACTAGCTCTGGTTACGGGTCTATACGACAGGACTACGATCTGGTTAGAGGTCTATACGACAGGACTAGCTCTGGTTACGGGTCTATACGACAGGACTAGCTCTGGTTACGGGTCTATACGACAGGACTAGCTCTGGTTACGGGTCTATACGACAGGACTAGCTCTGGTTATGGGTCTATACGACATGACTAGCTCTGGTTACGGGTCTATACGACAGGACTAGCTCTGGTTACGGGTCTATACGACAGGACTAGCTCTGGTTACAGGTCTATACGACAGGACTAGCTCTGGTTACGGGTCTATATGACAGGACTAGCTCTGGTTAGAGGTCTATACGACAGGACTAGCTCTGGTTAGAGGTCTATACGACAGGACTAGCTCTGGTTACAGGTCTATACGACAGGACTAGCTCTGGTTAGAGGTCTATACGACAGGACTAGCTCTGGTTACGGGTCTATATGACAGGACTAGCTCTGGTTACGGGTCTATACGACAGGACTAGCTCTGGTTACGGGTCTATACGACAGGACTAGCTCTGGTTACGGGTCTATATGACAGGACTAGCTCTGGTTACGGGTCTATACGACAGGACTAGCTCTGGTTACAGGTCTATACGACAGGACTAGCTCTGGTTACGGGTCTCTATACGACAGGACTAGCTCTGGTTATGGGTCTATACGACAGGACTAGCTCTGGTTACGGGTCTATATGACAGGACTAGCTCTGGTTAGAGGTCTATACGACAGGACTAGCTCTGGTTAGAGGTCTATACGACAGGACTAGCTCTGGTTAGAGGTCTATACGACAGGACTAGCTCTGGTTACGGGTCTATACGACAGGACTAGCTCTGGTTAGAGGTCTATACGACAGGACTAGCTCTGGTTATGGGTCTATACGACAGGACTAGCTCTGGTTATGGGTCTATACGACAGGACTAGCTCTGGTTAGAGGTCTATACGACAGGACTAGCTCTGGTTACAGGTCTATACGACAGGTCTAGCTCTGGTTACGGGTCTATACGACAGGACTAGCTCTGGTTACGGGTCTATACGACAGGACTAGCTCTGGTTAGAGGTCTATACGACAGGACTAGCTCTGGTTAGAGGTCTATACGACAGGACTAGCTCTGGTTATGGGTCTATACGACAGGACTAGCTCTGGTTATGGGTCTATACGACAGGACTAGCTCTGGTTATGGGTCTATACGACAGGACTAGCTCTGGTTAGAGGTCTATACGACAGGACTAGCTCTGGTTACGGGTCTATACGACAGGACTAGCTCTGGTTAGAGGTCTATACGACAGGACTAGCTCTGGTTACGGGTCTATACGACAGGACTAGCTCTGGTTACGGGTCTATACGACAGGACTAGCTCTGGTTATGGGTCTATACGACAGGACTAGCTCTGGTTATGGGTCTATACGACAGGACTAGCTCTGGTTAAGGGTCTATACGACAGGACTAGCTCTGGTTACGGGTCTATACGACAGGACTAGCTCTGGTTAGAGGTCTATACGACAGGACTAGCTCTGGTTACGGGTCTATACGACAGGACTAGCTCTGGTTATGGGTCTATACGACAGGACTAGCTCTGGTTAGAGGTCTATACGACAGGACTAGCTCTGGTTATGGGTCTATACGACAGGACTAGCTCTGGTTATGGGTCTATATGACAGGACTAGCTCTGGTTATGGGTCTATACGACAGGACTAGCTCTGGTTACAGGTCTATACGACAGGACTAGCTCTGGTTATGGGTCTATATGACAGGACTAGCTCTGGTTATGGGTCTATATGACAGGACTAGCTCTGGTTACGGGTCTATACGACAGGACTAGCTCTGGTTACAGGTCTATACGACAGGACTAGCTCTGGTTACGGGTCTATACGACAGGACTAGCTCTGGTTACGGGTCTATACGACAGGACTAGCTCTGGTTACGGGTCTATATGACAGGACTAGCTCTGGTTACGGGTCTATATGACAGGACTAGCTCTGGTTATGGGTCTATATGACAGGACTAGCTCTGGTTACGGGTCTATACGACAGGACTAGCTCTGGTTACGGGTCTCTATACGACAGGACTAGCTCTGGTTACGGGTCTATACGACAGGACTAGCTCTGGTTACAGGTCTATACGACAGGACTAGCTCTGGTTACGGGTCTCTATACGACAGGACTAGCTCTGGTTACGGGTCTATACGACAGGACTAGCTCTGGTTACGGGTCTATACGACAGGACTAGCTCTGGTTACAGGTCTATACGACAGGACTAGCTCTGGTTATGGGTCTATACGACAGGACTAGCTCTGGTTATGGGTCTATACGACAGGACTAGCTCTGGTTACGGGTCTATATGACAGGACTAGCTCTGGTTACGGGTCTCTATACGACAGGACTAGCTCTGGTTACGGGTCTATACGACAGGACTAGCTCTGGTTACGGGTCTATACGACAGGACTAGCTCTGGTTACGGGTCTATACGACAGGACTAGCTCTGGTTAGAGGTCTATACGACAGGACTAGCTCTGGTTACGGGTCTATACGACAGGACTAGCTCTGGTTATGGGTCTATACGACAGGACTAGCTCTGGTTACGGGTCTATACGACAGGACTAGCTCTGGTTACGGGTCTATACGACAGGACTAGCTCTGGTTAGAGGTCTATATGACAGGACTAGCTCTGGTTATGGGTCTATACGACAGGACTAGCTCTGGTTACGGGTCTATACGACAGGACTAGCTCTGGTTACAGGTCTATACGACAGGACTAGCTCTGGTTAGAGGTCTATACGACAGGACTAGCTCTGGTTACGGGTCTATACGACAGGACTAGCTCTGGTTACAGGTCTATACGACAGGACTAGCTCTGGTTATGGGTCTATACGACAGGACTAGCTCTGGTTACGGGTCTATACGACAGGACTAGCTCTGGTTACAGGTCTATACGACAGGACTAGCTCTGGTTACAGGTCTATACGACAGGACTAGCTCTGGTTAGAGGTCTATACGACAGGACTAGCTCTGGTTAGAGGTCTATACGACAGGACTAGCTCTGGTTAGAGGTCTATATGACAGGACTAGCTCTGGTTATGGGTCTATACGACAGGACTAGCTCTGGTTACAGGTCTATACGACAGGACTAGCTCTGGTTATGGGTCTATACGACAGGACTAGCTCTGGTTATGGGTCTCTATACGACAGGACTAGCTCTGGTTACAGGTCTATATGACAGGACTAGCTCTGGTTAGAGGTCTATACGACAGGACTAGCTCTGGTTAGAGGTCTATACGACAGGACTAGCTCTGGTTAGAGGTCTATACGACAGGACTAGCTCTGGTTATGGGTCTCTATACGACAGGACTAGCTCTGGTTATGGGTCTATACGACAGGACTAGCTCTGGTTAGAGGTCTATACGACAGGACTAGCTCTGGTTACAGGTCTATACGACAGGACTAGCTCTGGTTACGGGTCTATACGACAGGACTAGCTCTGGTTATGGGTCTCTATACGACAGGACTAGCTCTGGTTATGGGTCTATACGACAGGACTAGCTCTGGTTACAGGTCTATACGACAGGACTAGCTCTGGTTACAGGTCTATACGACAGGACTAGCTCTGGTTATGGGTCTATACGACAGGACTAGCTCTGGTTATGGGTCTATACGACAGGACTAGCTCTGGTTATGGGTCTATACGACAGGACTAGCTCTGGTTACGGGTCTATACGACAGGACTAGCTCTGGTTACAGGTCTATATGACAGGACTACGCTCTGGTTACAGGTCTATACGACAGGACGAGCTCTGGTTACAGGTCTATACGACAGGACTAGCTCTGGTTACGGGTCTATACGACAGGACTAGCTCTGGTTACGGGTCTATACGACAGGACTAGCTCTGGTTAGAGGTCTATACGACAGGACTAGCTCTGGTTACGGGTCTATACGACAGGACTAGCTCTGGTTACGGGTCTATACGACAGGACTAGCTCTGGTTAGAGGTCTATATGACAGGACTAGCTCTGGTTACGGGTCTATACGACAGGACTAGCTCTGGTTACGGGTCTATACGACAGGACTAGCTCTGGTTATGGGTCTATACGACAGGACTAGCTCTGGTTACGGGTCTATACGACAGGACTACGCTCTGGTTACGGGTCTATACGACAGGACTAGCTCTGGTTACAGGTCTATATGACAGGACTAGCTCTGGTTACGGGTCTATACGACAGGACTAGCTCTGGTTAGAGGTCTATACGACAGGACTAGCTCTGGTTATGGGTCTATACGACAGGACTAGCTCTGGTTACGGGTCTATACGACAGGACTAGCTCTGGTTACGGGTCTATACGACAGGACTAGCTCTGGTTATGGGTCTATACGACAGGACTAGCTCTGGTTACGGGTCTATATGACAGGACTAGCTCTGGTTATGGGTCTATACGACAGGACTACGCTCTGGTTACGGGTCTATATGACAGGACTAGCTCTGGTTACGGGTCTATATGACAGGACTAGCTCTGGTTATGGGTCTATATGACAGGACTAGCTCTGGTTACGGGTCTATATGACAGGACTAGCTCTGGTTACAGGTCTATACGACAGGACTAGCTCTGGTTATGGGTCTATACGACAGGACTAGCTCTGGTTACGGGTCTATATGACAGGACTAGCTCTGGTTACAGGTCTATACGACAGGACTAGCTCTGGTTACGGGTCTATATGACAGGACTAGCTCTGGTTACGGGTCTATATGACAGGACTAGCTCTGGTTACGGGTCTATATGACAGGACTAGCTCTGGTTACAGGTCTATACGACAGGACTAGCTCTGGTTATGGGTCTATACGACAGGACTAGCTCTGGTTATGGGTCTATACGACAGGACTAGCTCTGGTTACGGGTCTCTATACGACAGGACTAGCTCTGGTTACGGGTCTATATGACAGGACTAGCTCTGGTTACGGGTCTCTATACGACAGGACTAGCTCTGGTTACGGGTCTATACGACAGGACTAGCTCTGGTTACGGGTCTATACGACAGGACTAGCTCTGGTTAGAGGTCTATATGACAGGACTAGCTCTGGTTATGGGTCTATACGACAGGACTAGCTCTGGTTACGGGTCTATACGACAGGACTAGCTCTGGTTAGAGGTCTATACGACAGGACTAGCTCTGGTTACGGGTCTATACGACAGGACTAGCTCTGGTTATGGGTCTATACGACAGGACTAGCTCTGGTTACGGGTCTATACGACAGGACTAGCTCTGGTTACGGGTCTATATGACAGGACTAGCTCTGGTTACGGGTCTATACGACAGGACTAGCTCTGGTTAGAGGTCTATACGACAGGACTAGCTCTGGTTAGAGGTCTATACGACAGGACTAGCTCTGGTTAGAGGTCTATACGACAGGACTAGCTCTGGTTACAGGTCTATACGACAGGACTAGCTCTGGTTAGAGGTCTATACGACAGGACTAGCTCTGGTTATGGGTCTATACGACAGGACTAGCTCTGGTTACAGGTCTATACGACAGGACTAGCTCTGGTTATGGGTCTCTATACGACAGGACTAGCTCTGGTTATGGGTCTATACGACAGGACTAGCTCTGGTTAGAGGTCTATACGACAGGACTAGCTCTGGTTACAGGTCTATACGACAGGACTAGCTCTGGTTACAGGTCTATACGACAGGACTAGCTCTGGTTACGGGTCTATATGACAGGACTAGCTCTGGTTATGGGTCTATATGACAGGACTAGCTCTGGTTATGGGTCTATATGACAGGACTAGCTCTGGTTATGGGTCTATACGACAGGACTAGCTCTGGTTATGGGTCTATATGACAGGACTAGCTCTGGTTAGAGGGTCTATACGACAGGACTAGCTCTGGTTACGGGTCTATATGACAGGACTAGCTCTGGTTAGAGGTCTATATGACAGGACTAGCTCTGGTTACAGGTCTATACGACAGGACTAGCTCTGGTTACAGGTCTATACGACAGGACTAGCTCTGGTTACGGGTCTATATGACAGGACTAGCTCTGGTTATGGGTCTATACGACAGGACTAGCTCTGGTTATGGGTCTATACGACAGGACTAGCTCTGGTTACAGGTCTATATGACAGGACTAGCTCTGGTTACGGGTCTATACGACAGGACTAGCTCTGGTTATGGGTCTATACGACAGGACTAGCTCTGGTTATGGGTCTATACGACAGGACTAGCTCTGGTTACGGGTCTATACGACAGGACTACGCTCTGGTTACGGGTCTATACGACAGGACTAGCTCTGGTTAGAGGTCTATACGACAGGACTAGCTCTGGTTACGGGTCTATACGACAGGACTAGCTCTGGTTATGGGTCTATATGACAGGACTAGCTCTGGTTACGGGTCTATACGACAGGACTAGCTCTGGTTAGAGGTTATGGGTCTATACGACAGGACTAGCTCTGGCTACGGGTCTATATGACAGGACTAGCTCTGGTTACAGGTCTATATGACAGGACTAGCTCTGGCTACGGGTCTATACGACAGGACTAGCTCTGGTTACAGGTCTATATGACAGGACTAGCTCTGGCTACAGGTCTATACGACAGGACTAGCTCTGGTTACAGGTCTATACGACAGGACTAGCTCTGGTTACGGGTCTATACGACAGGACTAGCTCTGGTTACGGGTCTATATGACAGGACTAGCTCTGGTTACGGGTCTATACGACAGGACTAGCTCTGGTTAGAGGTTATGGGTCTATACGACAGGACTAGCTCTGGTTACGGGTCTATATGACAGGACTAGCTCTGGCTACAGGTCTATACGACAGGACTAGCTCTGGCTACAGGTCTATACGACAGGACTAGCTCTGGTTACGGGTCTATACGACATGACTAGCTCTGGTTAGAGGTCTATATGACAGGACTACGCTCTGTTTACGGGTCTATACGACAGGACTAGCTCTGGTTACGGGTCTATACGACAGGACTAGCTCTGGTTACGGGTCTATACGACAGGACTAGCTCTGGTTACAGGTCAATACGACAGGACTAGCTCTGGTTACAGGTCTATACGACAGGACTAGCTCTGGTTATGGGTCTATACGACAGGACTAGCTCTGGTTACAGGTCTATACGACAGGACTAGCTCTGGTTACAGGTCTATATGACAGGACTAGCTCTGGTTACAGGTCAATACGACAGGACTAGCTCTGGTTATGGGTCTATACGACAGGACTAGCTCTGGTTACAGGTCTATACGACAGGACTAGCTCTGGTTACAGGTCTATACGACAGGACTAGCTCTGGTTACGGGTCTATACGACAGGACTAGCTCTGGTTACAGGTCTATACGACAGGACTAGCTCTGGTTACAGGTCTATATGACAGGACTAGCTCTGGTTACGGGTCAATACGACAGGACTAGCTCTGGTTACAGGTCTATACGACAGGACTAGCTCTGGTTATGGGTCTATACGACAGGACTAGCTCTGGTTACGGGTCTATACGACAGGACTAGCTCTGGTTACGGGTCTATACGACAGGACTAGCTCTGGTTACAGGTCTATACGACAGGACTAGCTCTGGTTAGACGTCTATATGACAGGACTAGCTCTGGTTAGAGGTCTATACGACAGGACTAGCTCTGGTTAGAGGTCTATACGACAGGACTAGCTCTGGTTACGGGTCTATACGACAGGACTAGCTCTGGTTATGGGTCTATATGACAGGACTAGCTCTGGTTACGGGTCTATACGACAGGACTAGCTCTGGTTAGAGGTCTATACGACAGGACTAGCTCTGGTTACGGGTCTATACGACAGGACTAGCTCTGGTTATGGGTCTATATGACAGGACTAGCTCTGGTTATGGGTCTATACGACAGGACTACGCTCTGGTTAGAGGTCTATACGACAGGACTAGCTCTGGTTACGGGTCTATACGACAGGACTAGCTCTGGTTAGAGGTCTATACGACAGGACTAGCTCTGGTTACAGGTCTATACGACAGGACTAGCTCTGGTTATGGGTCTATACGACAGGACTAGCTCTGGTTACGGGTCTATACGACAGGACTAGCTCTGGTTACAGGTCAATACGACAGGACTAGCTCTGGTTAGAGGTCTATATGACAGGACTAGCTCTGGTTAGAGGTCTATATGACAGGACTAGCTCTGGTTAGAGGTCTATATGACAGGACTAGCTCTGGTTAGAGGTCTATATGACAGGACTAGCTCTGGTTACGGGTCTCTATACGACAGGACTAGCTCTGGTTACGGGTCTATACGACAGGACTAGCTCTGGTTACGGGTCTATACGACAGGACTAGCTCTGGTTAGAGGTCTATACGACAGGACTAGCTCTTGTTACGGGTCTATACGACAGGACTAGCTCTGGTTAGAGGTCTATACGACAGGACTAGCTCTGGTTAGAGGTCTATACGACAGGACTAGCTCTGGTTACAGGTCTATACGACAGGACTAGCTCTGGTTAGAGGTCTATACGACAGGACTAGCTCTGGTTACGGGTCTATACGACAGGACTAGCTCTGGTTACAGGTCAATACGACAGGACTAGCTCTGGTTACGGGTCTATACGACAGGACTACGCTCTGGTTATGGGTCTATATGACAGGACTACGCTCTGGTTACAGGTCTATATGACAGGACTAGCTCTGGTTAGAGGTCTATATGACAGGACTAGCTCTGGTTACAGGTCTATACGACAGGACTAGCTCTGGTTAGAGGTCTATACGACAGGACTAGCTCTGGTTACAGGTCTATACGACAGGACTACGCTCTGGTTACGGGTCTATACGACAGGACTAGCTCTGGTTAGAGGTCTATACGACAGGACTAGCTCTGGTTACAGGTCAATACGACAGGACTAGCTCTGGTTAGAGGTCTATACGACAGGACTAGCTCTGGTTACAGGTCAATACGACAGGACTAGCTCTGGTTACGGGTCTATACGACAGGACTACGCTCTGGTTATGGGTCTATACGACAGGACTAGCTCTGGTTAGAGGTCTATACGACAGGACTAGCTCTGGTTACGGGTCTATACGACAGGACTAGCTCTGGTTATGGGTCTATACGACAGGACTAGCTCTGGTTAGAGGTCTATACGACAGGACTAGCTCTGGTTATGGGTCTCTATACGACAGGACTAGCTCTGGTTATGGGTCTATACGACAGGACTAGCTCTGGTTAGAGGTCTATACGACAGGACTAGCTCTGGTTACAGGTCTATACGACAGGACTAGCTCTGGTTACAGGTCTATACGACAGGACTAGCTCTGGTTACAGGTCTATACGACAGGACTAGCTCTGGTTACGGGTCTCTATACGACAGGATTAGCTCTGGTTACGGGTCTATATGACAGGACTAGCTCTGGTTACGGGTCTCTATACGACAGGACTAGCTCTGGTTACGGGTCTCTATACGACAGGACTAGCTCTGGTTACGGGTCTCTATACGACAGGACTAGCTCTGGTTACGGGTCTCTATACGACAGGACTAGCTCTGGTTACGGGTCTATACGACAGGACTAGCTCTGGTTACGGGTCTATACGACAGGACTAGCTCTGGTTACAGGTCTATACGACAGGACTAGCTCTGGTTACGGGTCTCTATACGACAGGACTAGCTCTGGTTACGGGTCTATATGACAGGACTAGCTCTGGTTATGGGTCTATACGACAGGACTAGCTCTGGTTATGGGTCTATATGACAGGACTAGCTCTGGTTATGGGTCTATACGACAGGACTAGCTCTGGTTAGAGGTCTATACGACAGGACTAGCTCTGGTTATGGGTCTATATGACAGGACTAGCTCTGGTTATGGGTCTATACGACAGGACTAGCTCTGGTTAGAGGTCTATACGACAGGACTAGCTCTGGTTATGGGTCTATATGACAGGACTAGCTCTGGTTAGAGGTCTATACGACAGGACTAGCTCTGGTTACGGGTCTATACGACAGGACTAGCTCTGGTTACAGGTCTATACGACAGGACTAGCTCTGGTTACGGGTCTATACGACAGGACTAGCTCTGGTTAGAGGTCTATACGACAGGACTAGCTCTGGTTACGGGTCTATACGACAGGACTAGCTCTGGTTACGGGTCTATATGACAGGACTAGCTCTGGTTACAGGTCTATACGACAGGACTAGCTCTGGTTAGAGGTCTATACGACAGGACTAGCTCTGGTTACAGGTCTATACGACAGGACTAGCTCTGGTTACGGGTCTATACGACAGGACTAGCTCTGGTTACAGGTCTATACGACAGGACTAGCTCTGGTTACGGGTCTATACGACAGGACTAGCTCTGGTTACGGGTCTATACGACAGGACTAGCTCTGGTTACGGGTCTATACGACAGGACTAGCTCTGGTTATGGGTCTATACGACAGGACTAGCTCTGGTTACGGGTCTATACGACAGGACTAGCTCTGGTTACGGGTCTATACGACAGGACTAGCTCTGGTTAGAGGTCTATACGACAGGACTAGCTCTGGTTATGGGTCTATACGACAGGACTAGCTCTGGTTACGGGTCTATACGACAGGACTAGCTCTGGTTACGGGTCTATACGACAGGACTAGCTCTGGTTATGGGTCTATACGACAGGACTAGCTCTGGTTACGGGTCTCTATACGACAGGACTAGCTCTGGTTATGGGTCTCTATACGACAGGACTAGCTCTGGTTACGGGTCTCTATACGACAGGACTAGCTCTGGTTACGGGTCTATATGACAGGACTAGCTCTGGTTACGGGTCTCTATACGACAGGACTAGCTCTGGTTATGGGTCTCTATACGACAGGACTAGCTCTGGTTAGAGGTCTATACGACAGGACTAGCTCTGGTTAGAGGTCTATACGACAGGACTAGCTCTGGTTAGAGGTCTATACGACAGGACTAGCTCTGGTTACGGGTCTCTATACGACAGGACTAGCTCTGGTTACGGGTCTCTATACGACAGGACTAGCTCTGGTTACGGGTCTATATGACAGGACTAGCTCTGGTTACAGGTCTATACGACAGGACTAGCTCTGGTTAGAGGTCTATACGACAGGACTAGCTCTGGTTATGGGTCTATACGACAGGACTAGCTCTGGTTAGAGGTCTATACGACAGGACTAGCTCTGGTTATGGGTCTATACGACAGGACTAGCTCTGGTTAGAGGTCTATACGACAGGACTAGCTCTGGTTATGGGTCTATATGACAGGACTAGCTCTGGTTACGGGTCTATACGACAGGACTAGCTCTGGTTACAGGTCTATACGACAGGACTAGCTCTGGTTAGAGGTCTATACGACAGGACTAGCTCTGGTTACGGGTCTATACGACAGGACTAGCTCTGGTTACGGGTCTCTATACGACAGGACTAGCTCTGGTTACGGGTCTCTATACGACAGGACTACGCTCTGGTTACGGGTCTATACGACAGGACTAGCTCTGGTTACGGGTCTCTATACGACAGGACTAGCTCTGGTTACGGGTCTATATGACAGGACTAGCTCTGGTTACAGGTCTATACGACAGGACTAGCTCTGGTTAGAGGTCTATACGACAGGACTAGCTCTGGTTATGGGTCTATACGACAGGACTAGCTCTGGTTAGAGGTCTATACGACAGGACTAGCTCTGGTTATGGGTCTATATGACAGGACTAGCTCTGGTTACGGGTCTATACGACAGGACTAGCTCTGGTTACAGGTCTATACGACAGGACTAGCTCTGGTTAGAGGTCTATACGACAGGACTAGCTCTGGTTATGGGTCTATATGACAGGACTAGCTCTGGTTACAGGTCTATACGACAGGACTAGCTCTGGTTATGGGTCTATACGACAGGACTAGCTCTGGTTACGGGTCTCTATACGACAGGACTAGCTCTGGTTACGGGTCTATACGACAGGACTAGCTCTGGGTACGGGTCTATACGACAGGACTAGCTCTGGTTATGGGTCTATACGACAGGACTAGCTCTGGTTATGGGTCTATACGACAGGACTAGCTCTGGTTACGGGTCTCTATACGACAGGACTAGCTCTGGTTATGGGTCTATATGACAGGACTAGCTCTGGTTACGGGTCTCTATACGACAGGACTAGCTCTGGTTATGGGTCTATACGACAGGACTAGCTCTGGTTATGGGTCTATACGACAGGACTAGCTCTGGTTACAGGTCTATACGACAGGACTAGCTCTTGTTACGGGTCTATATGACAGGACTAGCTCTGGTTAGAGGTCTATATGACAGGACTAGCTCTGGTTACGGGTCTATACGACAGGACTACGCTCTGGTTAGAGGTCTATACGACAGGACTAGCTCTGGTTACGGGTCTATACGACAGGACTAGCTCTGGTTACGGGTCTATACGACAGGACTAGCTCTGGTTATGGGTCTATACGACAGGACTAGCTCTGGTTACAGGTCTATACGACAGGACTACGCTCTGGTTAGAGGTCTATATGACAGGACTAGCTCTGGTTACAGGTCTATACGACAGGACTAGCTCTGGTTACGGGTCTATACGACAGGACTAGCTCTGGTTACGGGTCTATACGACAGGACTAGCTCTGGTTAGAGGTCTATACGACAGGACTAGCTCTGGTTACGGGTCTATACGACAGGACTAGCTCTGGTTACGGGTCTATATGACAGGACTACGCTCTGGTTAGAGGTCTATACGACAGGACTAGCTCTGGTTACGGGTCTATACGACAGGACTAGCTCTGGTTAGAGGTCTATACGACAGGACTAGCTCTGGTTATGGGTCTATACGACAGGACTAGCTCTGGTTATGGGTCTATACGACAGGACTAGCTCTGGTTACGGGTCTATACGACAGGACTAGCTCTGGTTACAGGTCTATACGACAGGACTAGCTCTGGTTACGGGTCTATACGACAGGACTAGCTCTGGTTACGGGTCTATACGACAGGACTAGCTCTGGTTACGGGTCTATACGACAGGACTAGCTCTGGTTACGGGTCTATACGACAGGACTAGCTCTGGTTACGGGTCTATACGACAGGACTTGCTCTGGTTACGGGTCTCTATACGACAGGACTAGCTCTGGTTAGAGGTCTATACGACAGGACTAGCTCTGGTTAGAGGTCTATACGACAGGACTAGCTCTGGTTACGGGTCTATACGACAGGACTAGCTCTGGTTAGAGGGTCTATACGACAGGACTAGCTCTGGTTAGAGGTCTATACGACAGGACTAGCTCTGGTTAGAGGTCTATACGACAGGACTAGCTCTGGTTACGGGTCTATATGACAGGACTAGCTCTGGTTACGGGTCTATATGACAGGACTAGCTCTGGTTACGGGTCTATACGACAGGACTAGCTCTGGTTATGGGTCTATACGACAGGACTAGCTCTGGTTACGGGTCTATACGACAGGACTAGCTCTGGTTACGGGTCTATACGACAGGACTAGCTCTGGTTATGGGTCTATACGACAGGACTAGCTCTGGTTATGGGTCTATACGACAGGACTAGCTCTGGTTATGGGTCTATACGACAGGACTAGCTCTGGTTACAGGTCTATATGACAGGACTAGCTCTGGTTAGAGGTCTATACGACAGGACTAGCTCTGGTTACAGGTCTATACGACAGGACTAGCTCTGGTTATGGGTCTATATGACAGGACTAGCTCTGGTTACAGGTCTATACGACAGGACTAGCTCTGGTTACGGGTCTATACGACAGGACTAGCTCTGGTTACAGGTCTATACGACAGGACTAGCTCTGGTTACAGGTCTATACGACAGGACTAGCTCTGGTTACGGGTCTATACGACAGGACTAGCTCTGGTTATGGGTCTATACGACAGGACTAGCTCTGGTTAGAGGTCTATACGACAGGACTAGCTCTGGTTAGAGGTCTATACGACAGGACTAGCTCTGGTTAGAGGTCTATACGACAGGACTAGCTCTGGTTACGGGTCTATACGACAGGACTAGCTCTGGTTACGGGTCTATACGACAGGACTAGCTCTGGTTACGGGTCTATACGACAGGACTAGCTCTGGTTACGGGTCTATACGACAGGACTAGCTCTGGTTACGGGTCTATACGACAGGACTAGCTCTGGTTACAGGTCTATACGACAGGACTAGCTCTGGTTATGGGTCTATACGACAGGACTAGCTCTGGTTAGAGGTCTATATGACAGGACTAGCTCTGGTTACGGGTCTATACGACAGGACTAGCTCTGGTTAGGGGTCTATACGACAGGACTAGCTCTGGTTACGGGTCTATACGACAGGACTAGCTCTGGTTACAGGTCTATATGACAGGACTAGCTCTGGTTACGGGTCTATATGACAGGACTAGCTCTGGTTATGGGTCTATACGACAGGACTAGCTCTGGTTATGGGTCTATACGACAGGACTAGCTCTGGTTACGGGTCTATACGACAGGACTAGCTCTGGTTACGGGTCTATACGACAGGACTAGCTCTGGTTACGGGTCTATACGACAGGACTAGCTCTGGTTACGGGTCTATATGACAGGACTAGCTCTGGTTATGGGTCTATACGACAGGACTAGCTCTGGTTAGAGGTCTATACGACAGGACTAGCTCTGGTTACAGGTCTATACGACAGGACTAGCTCTGGTTAGAGGTCTATACGACAGGACTAGCTCTGGTTATGGGTCTATACGACAGGACTAGCTCTGGTTACAGGTCTATACGACAGGACTAGCTCTGGTTATGGGTCTATACGACAGGACTAGCTCTGGTTAGAGGTCTATACGACAGGACTAGCTCTGGTTATGGGTCTATATGACAGGACTAGCTCTGGTTAGAGGTCTATACGACAGGACTAGCTCTGGTTACGGGTCTATACGACAGGACTAGCTCTGGTTACGGGTCTATACGACAGGACTAGCTCTGGTTACAGGTCTATACGACAGGACTAGCTCTGGTTACGGGTCTATACGACAGGACTAGCTCTGGTTACGGGTCTATACGACAGGACTAGCTCTGGTTACGGGTCTATACGACAGGACTAGCTCTGGTTACGGGTCTATACGACAGGACTAGCTCTGGTTACGGGTCTATACGACAGGACTAGCTCTGGTTACGGGTCTATACGACAGGACTAGCTCTGGTTACGGGTCTATATGACAGGACTAGCTCTGGTTATGGGTCTATACGACAGGACTAGCTCTGGTTAGAGGTCTATACGACAGGACTAGCTCTGGTTACGGGTCTATACGACAGGACTAGCTCTGGTTACAGGTCTATACGACAGGACTAGCTCTGGTTATGGGTCTATACGACAGGACTAGCTCTGGTTACGGGTCTATACGACAGGACTAGCTCTGGTTACGGGTCAATACGACAGGACTAGCTCTGGTTATGGGTCTATACGACAGGACTAGCTCTGGTTACGGGTCTATACGACAGGACTAGCTCTGGTTACAGGTCTATACGACAGGACTAGCTCTGGTTACAGGTCTATACGACAGGACTAGCTCTGGTTACGGGTCTATACGACAGGACTAGCTCTGGTTACGGGTCTATACGACAGGACTAGCTCTGGTTACAGGTCTATACGACAGGACTAGCTCTGGTTATGGGTCTATACGACAGGACTAGCTCTGGTTACAGGTCTATACGACAGGACTAGCTCTGGTTACGGGTCAATACGACAGGACTAGCTCTGGTTACGGGTCTATACGACAGGACTAGCTCTGGTTAGAGGTCTATACGACAGGACTAGCTCTGGTTACGGGTCTATACGACAGGACTAGCTCTGGTTATGGGTCTATACGACAGGACTAGCTCTGGTTACGGGTCTATACGACAGGACTAGCTCTGGTTAGAGGTCTATACGACAGGACTAGCTCTGGTTACGGGTCTATACGACAGGACTAGCTCTGGTTATGGGTCTATACGACAGGACTAGCTCTGGTTACGGGTCAATACGACAGGACTAGCTCTGGTTACGGGTCTATACGACAGGACTAGCTCTGGTTATGGGTCTATACGACAGGACTAGCTCTGGTTACGGGTCTATATGACAGGACTAGCTCTGGTTACGGGTCTATACGACAGGACTAGCTCTGGTTACGGGTCTATACGACAGGACTAGCTCTGGTTAGAGGTCTATACGACAGGACTAGCTCTGGTTACGGGTCTATATGACAGGACTAGCTCTGGTTACGGGTCTATACGACAGGACTAGCTCTGGTTATGGGTCTATACGACAGGACTAGCTCTGGTTAGAGGTCTATACGACAGGACTAGCTCTGGTTACGGGTCTATATGACAGGACTAGCTCTGGTTATGGGTCTATACGACAGGACTAGCTCTGGTTATGGGTCTATACGACAGGACTAGCTCTGGTTATGGGTCTATACGACAGGACTAGCTCTGGTTAGAGGTCTATACGACAGGACTAGCTCTGGTTATGGGTCTATACGACAGGACTAGCTCTGGTTAGAGGTCTATACGACAGGACTAGCTCTGGTTACGGGTCTATACGACAGGACTAGCTCTGGTTACGGGTCTATACGACAGGACTAGCTCTGGTTACGGGTCTCTATACGACAGGACTAGCTCTGGTTATGGGTCTATACGACAGGACTAGCTCTGGTTACAGGTCTATACGACAGGACTAGCTCTGGTTATGGGTCTATACGACAGGACTAGCTCTGGTTACGGGTCTATACGACAGGACTAGCTCTGGTTACGGGTCTATACGACAGGACTAGCTCTGGTTAGAGGTCTATACGACAGGACTAGCTCTGGTTATGGGTCTATACGACAGGACTAGCTCTGGTTAGAGGTCTATACGACAGGACTAGCTCTGGTTACGGGTCTATACGACAGGACTAGCTCTGGTTAGAGGTCTATACGACAGGACTAGCTCTGGTTACGGGTCTATACGACAGGACTAGCTCTGGTTACAGGTCTATACGACAGGACTAGCTCTGGTTATGGGTCTATATGACAGGACTAGCTCTGGTTACGGGTCTATATGACAGGACTAGCTCTGGTTATGGGTCTATATGACAGGACTAGCTCTGGTTATGGGTCTATACGACAGGACTAGCTCTGGTTACGGGTCTATACGACAGGACTAGCTCTGGTTACAGGTCTCTATACGACAGGACTAGCTCTGGTTACGGGTCTATACGACAGGACTAGCTCTGGTTACAGGTCTATACGACAGGACTAGCTCTGGTTATGGGTCTATACGACAGGACTAGCTCTGGTTACAGGTCTATACGACAGGACTAGCTCTGGTTATGGGTCTATACGACAGGACTAGCTCTGGTTATGGGTCTATACGACAGGACTAGCTCTGGTTATGGGTCTATACGACAGGACTAGCTCTGGTTAGAGGTCTATACGACAGGACTAGCTCTGGTTACGGGTCTATATGACAGGACTAGCTCTGGTTATGGGTCTATACGACAGGACTAGCTCTGGTTATGGGTCTATACGACAGGACTAGCTCTGGTTAGAGGTCTATACGACAGGACTAGCTCTGGTTATGGGTCTATACGACAGGACTAGCTCTGGTTAGAGGTCTATATGACAGGACTAGCTCTGGTTACGGGTCTATACGACAGGACTAGCTCTGGTTAGGGGTCTATACGACAGGACTAGCTCTGGTTACGGGTCTATACGACAGGACTAGCTCTGGTTACAGGTCTATATGACAGGACTAGCTCTGGTTACGGGTCTATATGACAGGACTAGCTCTGGTTATGGGTCTATACGACAGGACTAGCTCTGGTTATGGGTCTATACGACAGGACTAGCTCTGGTTACGGGTCTATACGACAGGACTAGCTCTGGTTACGGGTCTATACGACAGGACTAGCTCTGGTTACGGGTCTATACGACAGGACTAGCTCTGGTTACGGGTCTATATGACAGGACTAGCTCTGGTTATGGGTCTATACGACAGGACTAGCTCTGGTTAGAGGTCTATACGACAGGACTAGCTCTGGTTACAGGTCTATACGACAGGACTAGCTCTGGTTAGAGGTCTATACGACAGGACTAGCTCTGGTTATGGGTCTATACGACAGGACTAGCTCTGGTTACAGGTCTATACGACAGGACTAGCTCTGGTTATGGGTCTATACGACAGGACTAGCTCTGGTTAGAGGTCTATACGACAGGACTAGCTCTGGTTATGGGTCTATATGACAGGACTAGCTCTGGTTAGAGGTCTATACGACAGGACTAGCTCTGGTTACGGGTCTATACGACAGGACTAGCTCTGGTTACGGGTCTATACGACAGGACTAGCTCTGGTTACAGGTCTATACGACAGGACTAGCTCTGGTTACGGGTCTATACGACAGGACTAGCTCTGGTTACGGGTCTATACGACAGGACTAGCTCTGGTTACGGGTCTATACGACAGGACTAGCTCTGGTTACGGGTCTATACGACAGGACTAGCTCTGGTTACGGGTCTATACGACAGGACTAGCTCTGGTTACGGGTCTATACGACAGGACTAGCTCTGGTTACGGGTCTATATGACAGGACTAGCTCTGGTTATGGGTCTATACGACAGGACTAGCTCTGGTTAGAGGTCTATACGACAGGACTAGCTCTGGTTACGGGTCTATACGACAGGACTAGCTCTGGTTACAGGTCTATACGACAGGACTAGCTCTGGTTATGGGTCTATACGACAGGACTAGCTCTGGTTACGGGTCTATACGACAGGACTAGCTCTGGTTACGGGTCAATACGACAGGACTAGCTCTGGTTATGGGTCTATACGACAGGACTAGCTCTGGTTACGGGTCTATACGACAGGACTAGCTCTGGTTACAGGTCTATACGACAGGACTAGCTCTGGTTACAGGTCTATACGACAGGACTAGCTCTGGTTACGGGTCTATACGACAGGACTAGCTCTGGTTACGGGTCTATACGACAGGACTAGCTCTGGTTACAGGTCTATACGACAGGACTAGCTCTGGTTATGGGTCTATACGACAGGACTAGCTCTGGTTACAGGTCTATACGACAGGACTAGCTCTGGTTACGGGTCAATACGACAGGACTAGCTCTGGTTACGGGTCTATACGACAGGACTAGCTCTGGTTAGAGGTCTATACGACAGGACTAGCTCTGGTTACGGGTCTATACGACAGGACTAGCTCTGGTTATGGGTCTATACGACAGGACTAGCTCTGGTTACGGGTCTATACGACAGGACTAGCTCTGGTTAGAGGTCTATACGACAGGACTAGCTCTGGTTACGGGTCTATACGACAGGACTAGCTCTGGTTATGGGTCTATACGACAGGACTAGCTCTGGTTACGGGTCAATACGACAGGACTAGCTCTGGTTACGGGTCTATACGACAGGACTAGCTCTGGTTATGGGTCTATACGACAGGACTAGCTCTGGTTACGGGTCTATATGACAGGACTAGCTCTGGTTACGGGTCTATACGACAGGACTAGCTCTGGTTACGGGTCTATACGACAGGACTAGCTCTGGTTAGAGGTCTATACGACAGGACTAGCTCTGGTTACGGGTCTATATGACAGGACTAGCTCTGGTTACGGGTCTATACGACAGGACTAGCTCTGGTTATGGGTCTATACGACAGGACTAGCTCTGGTTAGAGGTCTATACGACAGGACTAGCTCTGGTTACGGGTCTATATGACAGGACTAGCTCTGGTTATGGGTCTATACGACAGGACTAGCTCTGGTTATGGGTCTATACGACAGGACTAGCTCTGGTTATGGGTCTATACGACAGGACTAGCTCTGGTTAGAGGTCTATACGACAGGACTAGCTCTGGTTATGGGTCTATACGACAGGACTAGCTCTGGTTAGAGGTCTATACGACAGGACTAGCTCTGGTTACGGGTCTATACGACAGGACTAGCTCTGGTTACGGGTCTATACGACAGGACTAGCTCTGGTTACGGGTCTCTATACGACAGGACTAGCTCTGGTTATGGGTCTATACGACAGGACTAGCTCTGGTTACAGGTCTATACGACAGGACTAGCTCTGGTTATGGGTCTATACGACAGGACTAGCTCTGGTTACGGGTCTATACGACAGGACTAGCTCTGGTTACGGGTCTATACGACAGGACTAGCTCTGGTTAGAGGTCTATACGACAGGACTAGCTCTGGTTATGGGTCTATACGACAGGACTAGCTCTGGTTAGAGGTCTATACGACAGGACTAGCTCTGGTTACGGGTCTATACGACAGGACTAGCTCTGGTTAGAGGTCTATACGACAGGACTAGCTCTGGTTACGGGTCTATACGACAGGACTAGCTCTGGTTACAGGTCTATACGACAGGACTAGCTCTGGTTATGGGTCTATATGACAGGACTAGCTCTGGTTACGGGTCTATATGACAGGACTAGCTCTGGTTATGGGTCTATATGACAGGACTAGCTCTGGTTATGGGTCTATACGACAGGACTAGCTCTGGTTACGGGTCTATACGACAGGACTAGCTCTGGTTACAGGTCTCTATACGACAGGACTAGCTCTGGTTACGGGTCTATACGACAGGACTAGCTCTGGTTACAGGTCTATACGACAGGACTAGCTCTGGTTATGGGTCTATACGACAGGACTAGCTCTGGTTACAGGTCTATACGACAGGACTAGCTCTGGTTACGGGTCTATACGACAGGACTAGCTCTGGTTACGGGTCTATACGACAGGACTAGCTCTGGTTACAGGTCTATACGACAGGACTAGCTCTGGTTAGAGGTCTATACGACAGGACTAGCTCTGGTTACAGGTCTATACGACAGGACTAGCTCTGGTTATGGGTCTATACGACAGGACTAGCTCTGGTTATGGGTCTATACGACAGGACTAGCTCTGGTTATGGGTCTATACGACAGGACTAGCTCTGGTTAGAGGTCTATACGACAGGACTAGCTCTGGTTACGGGTCTATATGACAGGACTAGCTCTGGTTATGGGTCTATACGACAGGACTAGCTCTGGTTATGGGTCTATACGACAGGACTAGCTCTGGTTAGAGGTCTATACGACAGGACTAGCTCTGGTTATGGGTCTATACGACAGGACTAGCTCTGGTTAGAGGTCTATACGACAGGACTAGCTCTGGTTAGAGGTCTATACGACAGGACTAGCTCTGGTTACGGGTCTATACGACAGGACTAGCTCTGGTTAGAGGTCTATACGACAGGACTAGCTCTGGTTATGGGTCTATACGACAGGACTAGCTCTGGTTAGAGGTCTATACGACAGGACTAGCTCTGGTTACGGGTCTATACGACAGGACTAGCTCTGGTTACGGGTCTATACGACAGGACTAGCTCTGGTTACGGGTCTCTATACGACAGGACTAGCTCTGGTTATGGGTCTATACGACAGGACTAGCTCTGGTTACAGGTCTATACGACAGGACTAGCTCTGGTTATGGGTCTATATGACAGGACTAGCTCTGGTTATGGGTCTATACGACAGGACTAGCTCTGGTTAGAGGTCTATACGACAGGACTAGCTCTGGTTACGGGTCTATACGACAGGACTAGCTCTGGTTACAGGTCTATATGACAGGACTAGCTCTGGTTATGGGTCTATATGACAGGACTAGCTCTGGTTACAGGTCTATACGACAGGACTAGCTCCGTTTATGGGTCTATATGACAGGACTAGCTCTGGTTACGGGTCTATACGACAGGACTAGCTCTGGTTATGGGTCTATATGACAGGACTAGCTCTGGTTACAGGTCTATACGACAGGACTAGCTCCGTTTATGGGTCTATATGACAGGACTAGCTCTGGTTACGGGTCTATACGACAGGACTAGCTCTGGTTAGAGGTCTATACGACAGGACTAGCTCTGGTTACGGGTCTATACGACAGGACTAGCTCTGGTTAGAGGTCTATACGACAGGACTAGCTCTGGTTACGGGTCTCTATACGACAGGACTAGCTCTGGTTACGGGTCTATATGACAGGACTAGCTCTGGTTACAGGTCTATACGACAGGACTAGCTCTGGTTACGGGTCTCTATACGACAGGACTAGCTCTGGTTACGGGTCTATACGACAGGACTAGCTCTGGTTAGAGGTCTATACGACAGGACTAGCTCTGGTTACGGGTCTATATGACAGGACTAGCTCTGGTTACAGGTCTATACGACAGGACTAGCTCTGGTTACGGGTCTATACGACAGGACTAGCTCTGGTTACGGGTCTATACGACAGGACTAGCTCTGGTTAGAGGTCTATACGACAGGACTAGCTCTGGTTAGAGGTCTATACGACAGGACTAGCTCTGGTTACGGGTCTATACGACAGGACTAGCTCTGGTTACAGGTCTATACGACAGGACTAGCTCTGGTTAGAGGTCTATACGACAGGACTAGCTCTGGTTAGAGGTCTATACGACAGGACTAGCTCTGGTTACAGGTCTATACGACAGGACTAGCTCTGGTTACGGGTCTATACGACAGGACTAGCTCTGGTTAGAGGTCTATACGACAGGACTAGCTCTGGTTAGAGGTCTATACGACAGGACTAGCTCTGGTTAGAGGTCTATACGACAGGACTAGCTCTGGTTAGAGGTCTATACGACAGGACTAGCTCTGGTTAGAGGTCTATACGACAGGACTAGCTCTGGTTACGGGTCTATACGACAGGACTAGCTCTGGTTAGAGGTCTATACGACAGGACTAGCTCTGGTTAGAGGTCTATACGACAGGACTAGCTCTGGTTACAGGTCTATACGACAGGACTAGCTCTGGTTAGAGGTCTATACGACAGGACTAGCTCTGGTTACAGGTCTATACGACAGGACTAGCTCTGGTTACAGGTCTATACGACAGGACTAGCTCTGGTTACAGGTCTATACGACAGGACTAGCTCTGGTTACAGGTCTATACGACAGGACTAGCTCTGGTTACAGGTCTATACGACAGGACTAGCTCTGGTTACGGGTCTATACGACAGGACTAGCTCTGGTTACGGGTCTCTATACGACAGGACTAGCTCTGGTTACGGGTCTTTACGACAGGACTAGCTCTGGTTACGGGTCTCTATACGACAGGACTAGCTCTGGTTATGGGTCTATATGACAGGACTAGCTCTGGTTATGGGTCTATATGACAGGACTAGCTCTGGTTACGGGTCTATACGACAGGACTAGCTCTGGTTAGAGGTCTATACGACAGGACTAGCTCTGGTTATGGGTCTATACGACAGGACTAGCTCTGGTTACGGGTCTATACGACAGGACTAGCTCTGGTTACGGGTCTCTATACGACAGGACTAGCTCTGGTTATGGGTCTATACGACAGGACTAGCTCTGGTTATGGGTCTATATGACAGGACTAGCTCTGGTTAGAGGTCTATACGACAGGACTAGCTCTGGTTACGGGTCTATACGACAGGACTAGCTCTGGTTACAGGTCTATACGACAGGACTAGCTCTGGTTACGGGTCTATACGACAGGACTAGCTCTGGTTACAGGTCTATACGACAGGACTAGCTCTGGTTACGGGTCTATATGACAGGACTAGCTCTGGTTACGGGTCTATACGACAGGACTAGCTCTGGTTACGGGTCTATACGACAGGACTAGCTCTGGTTACGGGTCTATACGACAGGACTAGCTCTGGTTACAGGTCTATACGACAGGACTAGCTCCGTTTATGGGTCTATATGACAGGACTAGCTCTGGTTACGGGTCTATACGACAGGACTAGCTCTGGTTACGGGTCTATACGACAGGACTAGCTCTGGTTACGGGTCTATACGACAGGACTAGCTCTGGTTAGAGGTCTATACGACAGGACTAGCTCTGGTTATGGGTCTATACGACAGGACTAGCTCTGGTTACGGGTCTATACGACAGGACTAGCTCTGGTTACGGGTCAATACGACAGGACTAGCTCTGGTTACGGGTCTATACGACAGGACTAGCTCTGGTTACGGGTCTATACGACAGGACTAGCTCTGGTTAGAGGTCTATACGACAGGACTAGCTCTGGTTAGAGGTCTATATGACAGGACTAGCTCTGGTTACGGGTCTATACGACAGGACTAGCTCTGGTTACGGGTCTATACGACAGGACTAGCTCTGGTTAGAGGTCTATACGACAGGACTAGCTCTGGTTAGAGGTCTATACGACAGGACTAGCTCTGGTTACAGGTCTATACGACAGGACTAGCTCTGGTTACAGGTCTATACGACAGGACTAGCTCTGGTTACAGGTCTATACGACAGGACTAGCTCTGGTTAGAGGTCTATACGACAGGACTAGCTCTGGTTAGAGGTCTATACGACAGGACTAGCTCTGGTTACGGGTCTATACGACAGGACTAGCTCTGGTTAGAGGTCTATACGACAGGACTAGCTCTGGTTACGGGTCTATATGACAGGACTAGCTCTGGTTATGGGTCTATACGACAGGACTAGCTCTGGTTACGGGTCTATATGACAGGACTAGCTCTGGTTATGGGTCTATACGACAGGACTAGCTCTGGTTACAGGTCTATACGACAGGACTAGCTCTGGTTATGGGTCTATACGACAGGACTAGCTCTGGTTAGAGGTCTATACGACAGGACTAGCTCTGGTTAGAGGTCTATACGACAGGACTAGCTCTGGTTACGGGTCTATACGACAGGACTAGCTCTGGTTAGAGGTCTATACGACAGGACTAGCTCTGGTTACGGGTCTATATGACAGGACTAGCTCTGGTTATGGGTCTATACGACAGGACTAGCTCTGGTTAGAGGTCTATATGACAGGACTAGCTCTTGTTACGGGTCTATACGACAGGACTAGCTCTGGTTAGAGGTCTATACGACAGGACTAGCTCTGGTTACGGGTCTCTATACGACAGGACTAGCTCTGGTTACGGGTCTATACGACAGGACTAGCTCTGGTTACGGGTCTATACGACAGGACTAGCTCTGGTTACGGGTCTATACGACAGGACTAGCTCTGGTTAGAGGTCTATACGACAGGACTACGCTCTGGTTACAGGTCTATACGACAGGACTAGCTCTGGTTAGAGGTCTATACGACAGGACTAGCTCTGGTTACAGGTCTATATGACAGGACTAGCTCTGGTTAGAGGTCTATACGACAGGACTAGCTCTGGTTACGGGTCTATACGACAGGACTAGCTCTGGTTACGGGTCTATACGACAGGCCAAAGAACGTTCAAGCGGCAACGCTGAGGAGTATCATGGGCGGTGAATGTCGTCACATCTATCGGCACAATCTGACTCTCACGAGAGGGAGCAAGAGGATTCTGCATCGATTATGAATGCCCTGGAGAAATACTTCAATCCAGCAAAAGAAACGTGATCTACGAAAGGCACGTCTTCGGGATGTGTAAACAAGAGGACGGGGATGTCTATAGACAATTTTGTTACCAGACTCAGAGAGAAAGTGGCGACGTGTGACTATGGGGAGCTGATGTTGTGCATGCTGTTGACAGCCAGCTGTTCAGACCAAACCAATGGAAGCAGAGCAATCCATCTAAAACCACAAAAGCACACAAAAAATGTGCAGATATTGTGGCAACGCACATGCAGGAGGCAGAGAGCACTGTCCAGCATATGGAAAGCAATGCAAGTCATGTGGCATAAATGAATGGCACAAATGTGGGTGAGAAGTTCAGTCACACGAGAGAGACTCGGAGTAGAACCGCTGCTCCTTCGCCTGGAAAGGAGCCAGCTGAGGTGGTTCGGGCATCTGGTTAGGATGCCTCTCGGGCGTCTCCCTAGGGAGGTCCTCGACGCACGTCCCACTGGGAGGAGACCCCGGGGCAGACCAAGGATCACGTCCCACTGGGAGCAGACCCCGGGGCAGACCAAGGATCACGTCCCACTGGGAAGAGACCCCAGGGCAGACCAAGGATCACGTCCCACTGGGAGCAGACCCCGGGGCAGACCAAGGATCACGTCCCACTGGGAAGAGACCCCGGGGCAGACCAAGGATCACGTCCCACTGGGAGCAGACCCCGGGGCAGACCAAGGATCACGTCCCACTGGGAAGAGACCCCGGGGCAGACCAAGGATCACGTCCCACTGGGAAGAGACCCCGGGGCAGACCAAGGATCACGTCCCACTGGGAGGAGACCCCGGGGCAGACCAAGGATCACGTCCCACTGGGAAGAGACCCCGGGGCAGACCAAGGCGCAGTTGGAGGAAACACATCGACACACTGGACTTGGAACGTCTCGGAATCCCCCAGGAGGAAGTCACTAATGTTGCTCTGGAGTACTCTGGTGGAGCTGTTGCCCCCGCGACCCGACTACGGATAAGCGGTTGAAGATGGATGGATGGATGGAACAAATACTCACTTTGCAAAAGTTTGTAGGAAGGGCAAAGAGGTATAATGAAAACAAGCTGCATTGTGTGGATAACTCAGCTGAAGGCATTGAAGACATTTACACATGCACGTATGAGACAAATGGGCCAGCAAAACATAGGGGACCATTTTGCCAGGCTCGGTCACAAATGGTTTGTTACATTACGCATGTTATGAGCTATACAAACTAAATGGGGGATGTCCTCTATACACTGCCAAAGGCGAGAGTGTTCTTCACGTTGGTAACAGAGACGGCACCCGGAGGAAACCCTGAGGCGAAATGGACATAGTGGCCGAATTTGGTATTGCAGCTTGGGGCCAGCGCTGGTCCGTTGACTATCATTGCGCACGTTCAAGTTATTGGGCCGATGACACGTGAACGCTGTGTTTCATACGTGAACGCATGCAAATGATAGTCAACGGCACAGCGCGTTCTGCTATTTTTTTCAACAGCTAAAGTATAACATAATGCTTAAAACACCAAAAGGGGTTCCCGTTCAGAATGGGTTGAATAAATTGTTTTTTACCTAAAATGGAACCGCACCATGTTCTTGGGACGTTGCCAGTTCCCACAGCACAGAAGAAACCACAGCATCCACCACAGACATAATGACTCTCAATCACCCCCACCAAGGAGGAAGAACCCCAACTAGTTTTGCATTCTGCATTCTTCTTCTTCTTCATTCTGCATTCTTCTTCTTCTTCATTCTGCATTCTTCTTCTTCTTCATTCTGCATTCTTCTTCTTCTTCATTCTGCATTCTTCTTCTTCTTCATTCTGCATTCTTCTTCTTCTCATTCTGCATTCTTCTTCTTCTTCATTCTGCATTCTTCTTCTTCTCATTCTGCATTCTTCTTCTTCTTCATTCTGCATTCTTCTTCTTCTTCATTCTGCATTCTTCTTCTTCTTCATTCTGCATTCTTCTTCTTCTCATTCTGCATTCTTCTTCTTCTTCATTCTGCATTCTTCTTCTTCTTCATTCTGCATTCTTCTTCTTCTCATTCTGCATTCTTCTTCTTCTCATTCTGCATTCTGCATTCTTCTTCTTCTTCATTCTGCATTCTTCTTCTTCTCATTCTGCATTCTTCTTCTTCTCATTCTGCATTCTTCTTCTTCTCATTCTGCATTCTTCTTCTTCTTCATTCTGCATTCTTCTTCTTCTCATTCTGCATTCTTCTTCTTCTTCTTCATTCTGCATTCTTCTTCTTCTCATTCTGCATTCTTCTTCTTCTTCATTCTGCATTCTTCTTCTTCTTCTTCTTCTTCATTCTGCATTCTTCTTCTTCTTCATTCTGCATTCTTCTTCTTCTTCATTCTGCATTCTTCTTCTTCTTCTTCATTCTGCATTCTTCTTCTTCTTCATTCTGCATTCTTCTTCTTCTCATTCTGCATTCTTCTTCTTCTTCATTCTGCATTCTTCTTCTTCATTCTGCATTCTTCTTCTTCTTCATTCTGCATTCTTCTTCTTCTTCATTCTGCATTCTTCTTCTTCTTCATTCTGCATTCTTCTTCTTCTTCATTCTGCATTCTTCTTCTTCTTCATTCTGCATTCTTCTTCTTCTTCATTCTGCATTCTTCTTCTTCTTCATTCTGCATTCTTCTTCTTCATTCTGCATTCTTCTTCTTCTTCATTCTGCATTCTTCTTCTTCTTCATTCTGCATTCTTCTTCTTCTTCTTCTTCATTCTGCATTCTTCTTCTTCTTCATTCTGCATTCTTCTTCTTCTTCATTCTGCATTCTTCTTCTTCTTCATTCTGCATTCTTCTTCTTCTTCATTCTGCATTCTTCTTCTTCTTCTTCTTCATTCTGCATTCTTCTTCTTCTTCATTCTGCATTCTTCTTCTTCTTCATTCTGCATTCTTCTTCTTCTTCATTCTGCATTCTTCTTCTTCTCGGCCAAAGAGAGAGATTTATCGCCCGTCGTCAGCAATGAGATGGTGCTTCATAGATTCCATTCATCACCTGTACCTCATCGAGTTGCACGGCGAGCGAATCCAATTGGCTGGAAATGTAGAGTGTTTGTCTTTAGATGACATGTGGCCTATATTAATACCCCCCCCCCCCCATCTTTGCCCACGCCTCGCCACTCCCTTTTAGTCGAAGCATGGCAGCCAGTGGCTGTCATGCTTAAGTACAAGTTATCAATACTGCAATACTGTTATACAAGTAAAAGTCTGGAATTCAGAAAGTTAAACATTTTTTGTCACCAAAATGTACCAAAAGAACTCATTTAGCAAAATGTCCCATGTCACATTTTCGAATGTCTACAGTCTTTTGAAAATAGCAGATCTACAAGCTCGTAGATCTGCTATTTTCAAATGTGGCCTAAATGTATAAGTGGTTAATGTTTGTTCAGTAATGATCAAATATGACCATTTTTGTATGACCAAATCTACAAAGTAACTAGTAACTAACGTTTTAAAATTAATGGAATGGAGTAAAAGTACAATGTTTGGATCCGAGAAAATATAGAGGAGTAGAAGTAAAAGTATTGGAAATTCGATATACTCAAATAAAGTACAAATGCCTCAAAATTGTACTTAAGTACAGCATAGTGAATGTACTTAGTTACTTTACACCACTGATGACAGGCAGCCACGGCTTGTCGCGACAGTGTGTGTGTGCGTGTGTGTGCGTGCGTGTGCGTGTGCGTGCGTGCTTGCGTGCGTACACCGACTGACTCATCGCTAGACAAACAAATCGATTAGTCGTACGCGCTCTGTTCCATTATCAAGCGCCGAAGTTAACCACCGGTACCAACAACAACAACAACAAGGGGCCGCACATGCAGTGGACAGTTCTGATGAGGGGGAGGAGAGGTGGAAAACACACAGAACAAGATGAATGTAAGAGCGATAAGACTTCAGGATGGCATCATATTGATTCAGGACACACTTTTTAGTCCATTATGACCTTGAACGCATCTGTGTCACCTTATAAATGGTAAATGGTGCATTTATATAGCGCCTTTATCCAACGCGCTTTACATAGATTGTGCATTACATTCACCCATTCACACACACATTCATACACCGATTGCGGCGGAAGCCATGCAAGGTACCAACCAGCACATCGGGAGCAATTTGGGGTTCAGTGTCTTGCCCAAGGACACTTCGACATGTAGCCAGGAGGAGCCGGGATTCGAACCGCCGACCCATGGATCATTGGATGACCTGCTCTACCTCTTGAGCCACAGTCGCCCAGTATTCTTAGCTTTAACTATTCTTTTAAACTTTAGCATGTTGAAAACTCCCAAAAATATGTGTAATTGGCCGCCGACCCCCATCTAGCTTCTGGGGGGGTCCCTGGAACAACATATTTTCAGATGGGGGGTCCACGGCCAACTGCATATATTTTTTTTTCTTTTTTTGAGAACCACTGATATAGAAACCGTTTTTTTCAGAAAACTGTCATGACATTAATGTAGAATCTGGTCTGGGTCTCAAGGGGTTAATGCTGATTTCAGCGGGGTTGAGATGAGGATGCTCTCTCCACAACGTCACCGCAGTAGTCAAACATACTGGATATTATGGAGTCTAATGGTTATAAGTACAGTATCAGACTAGATAAAGTGCCCCTCGGGACACAGGTCTCCAGGCAGGGCAGGTTGTGGCCTCCTGGTGATTAGCTGGTAACAGACGGACGCACACACACACACACACACACACACACACACACACACACACACACACACACACACAGTGTGCAAAAGTGCAAAACATACTCTGTTTGTGCAAAACATACTCTGACTGTGTGCAGAATCTGGCATCGACCGGGTTAATGGAATGGTCACATATTTTGCTAATAACTCAAATTGCTCAGCGTGCAACTTTTAGCAACCAAGCTGCATTTCATCCATTAGGCCTATAGATAATATTTCTATCATAAAAGAGACGCTGGTGGGCCTTCTTCACCCCTCATAAAGAAGGCCCACCAGCGTCTCTTTTTCTTGAGGAGACTAAGGAAAGTCAAGCTATCCCACCTGACTCTGGAAAACTTTTACTGCTGTACCATTGAAAGTACATTGAACTACTGTATTACAGCTTGGTACGGAAACTGTACTGTTGCAGAGCGGAAATCACTACAGAAGGTGGTGAAAACTGCGCAGCGTATTATAGGCTCCTCATTACCATTGATTGAGTCCATCCACAAACAACGCTGCCAGTCTAAGGCCCTCAGCATCATCAAGGATGCCTCCCACCCCAACAACAGACTGTTCCACCCCTCCCATTCACAGAGGAGAAAGGGCTCTGTTCAAAAACATTATGATTACTTTTGTACTGCATTGGTGATGCCAACAGATCAATTTCGTTGTACATGTGTGTAAACTGTGTTCAATGACCAAATAAAATCCATCCATCCATACATTAATCACCATTTCTGGGTTCATGGAATTTCCAGTAGACTATATTATACTGTATAAGGAGGATTTGTTTTTAGTTTTTTGCCTGGTTTGCCTGGTGGTGGTGATGGATGGTGATGATCCACCTGAACTGAAGCCTGGTTTGAACTGAAGCCTGGTTTGCCTGGTGGTGGTGATGGATGGTGATGATCCACCTGAACTGAAGCCTGGTTTGCCTGGTGGTGGTGATGGATGGTGATCATCCACCTGAACTGAAGCCTGGTTTGAACTGAAGCCTGGTTTGCCTGGTGGTGGTGATGGATGGTGATGATCCACCTGAACTGAAGCCTGGTTTGAACTGAAGCCTGGTTTGCCTGGTGGTGGTGATGGATGGTGATGATCCACCTGAACTGAAGCCTGGTTTGAACTGAAGCCTGGTTTGCCTGGTGGTGGTGATGGATGGTGATGATCCACCTGAACTGAAGCCTGGTTTGCCTGGTGGTGGTGATGGATGGTGATGATCCACCTGAACTGAAGCCTGGTTTGAACTGAAGCCTGGTTTGCCTGGTGGTGGTGATGGATGGTGATGATCCACCTGAACTGAAGCCTGGTTTGAACTGAAGCCTGGTTTGCCTGGTGGTGGTGATGGATGGTGATGATCCACCTGAACTGAAGCCTGGTTTGAACTGAAGCCTGGTTTGCCTGGTGGTGGTGATGGATGGTGATGATCCACCTGAACTGAAGCCTGGTTTGAACTGAAGCCTGGTTTGCCTGGTGGTGGTGATGGATGGTGATGATCCACCTGAACTGAAGCCTGGTTTGAACTGAAGCCTGGTTTGCCTGGTGGTGGTGATGGATGGTGATGATCCACCTGAACTGAAGCCTGGTTTGCCTGGTGGTGGTGATGGATGGTGATGATCCACCTGAACTGAAGCCGCACCCACAGCTGTGGTTGTTTGATAAAGGGGGATTATGATGTCACTATACCGCTGTTTTTTTCATTGGCACGCTTGACTGTCGTCAAGGGTTCAGCCTCCAGGTAGAAACCCTAAATACAAAGGGAAGAGATCATTGCACATGACAACCACACCAAGGGGTCTAATGAAGTACTGTCACCTCATAAACACATGACAACCACACCAAGGGGTCTAATGAAGTACTGTCACTTCATAAACACATTAACAATTGGAGAAAAGAAAATCAGCAAGAGTACACGTTACCAACAAGAACCTGTGTGATTGAATACCAAGGAAAATAGTAAAATGAGACTATATAGCAGGACACTGCCAAAGACACAAGAACTGACAGCCAGCAAACTGTAGTGCTAGTGGGAACCAACACACATGGTACCGGTCACAAGGACGACCCAAACTGTAGTGCTAGTGGGAACCAACACACATGGCACCGGTCAAACTGTAGTGCTAGTGGGAACCAACACACATGGTACCGGTCACAAGGACGACCCAAACTGTAGTGCTAGTGGGAACCAACACACATGGTACCGGTCACAAGGACGACCCAAACTGTAGTGCTAGTGGGAACCAACACACATGGTACCGGTCACAAGGACGACCCAAACTGTAGTGCTAGTGGGAACCAACACACATGGTACCGGTCACAAGGACGACCCACATTAACATATGTTGGCTTTCCATAATTACGTATAGGCCAGCCAAGTCTATGGACTTTTATGTTTGTCGAGAACCTAAAAATGTTCCGCCCCTGAAGAAGTCTTTAATGTTTATTTAGGGTAAAATAAAATATTATTCATGCCAGCCAAGGACTTTAATGTCTGCTTAGGGTAAAGTACGGTGTAATTTGTGCCAGCTGAAGTCTATGGACGTTAATGTTTGTTTAGTGTACCCACTGACAACGTATAAGACATCATCTGACTGATGTAAACACTGCCCTCGGCGCGCCCCTCACTTCACATTCACACTGATGTAAACACTGCCCTCGGCGCGCCCCTCACTTCACATTCACACTGATGTAAACACTGCCCTCGGCGCGCCCCTCACTTCACATTCACACTGATGTAAACACTGCCCTCGGCGCGCCCCTCACTTCACATTCACACTGATGTAAACACTGCCCTCGGCGCGCCCCTCACTTCACATTCACACTGATGTAAACACTGCCCTCGGCGCGCCCCTCACTTCACATTCACACTGATGTAAACACTGCCCTCGGCGCGCCCCTCACTTCACATTCACACTGATGTAAACACTGCCCTCGGCGCGCCCCTCACTTCACATTCACACTGATGTAAACACTGCCCTCGGCGCGCCCCTCACTTCACATTCACACTGATGTAAACACTGCCCTCGGCGCGCCCCTCACTTCACATTCACACTGATGTAAACACTGCCCTCGGCGCGCCCCTCACTTCACATTCACACTGATGTAAACACTGCCCTCGGCGCGCCCCTCACTTCACATTCACACTGATGTAAACACTGCCCTCGGCGCGCCCCTCACTTCACATTCACACTGATGTAAACACTGCCCTCGGCGCGCCCCTCACTTCACATTCACACTGATGTAAACACTGCCCTCGGCGCGCCCCTCACTTCACATTCACACTGATGTAAACACTGCCCTCGGCGCGCCCCTCACTTCACATTCACACTGATGTAAACACTGCCCTCGGCGCGCCCCTCACTTCACATTCACACTGATGTAAACACTGCCCTCGGCGTGCCCCTCACTTCACATTCACACTGATGTAAACACTGCCCTCGGCGCGCCCCCCACTTCACATTCACACTGATGTAAACACTGCCCTCGGCGCGCCCCTCACTTCACATTCACACTGATGTAAACACTGCCCTCGGCGCGCCCCTCACTTCACATTCACACGTGCCATTCTTTTTTTAGGCATTACAGCAGGTACAGTACATATACAGTATAAATATATGTGCTGTCATGTGTGATGTCACAGCCTCTGTATAGCTGAGGTGGATGCTAAGCAGCCGACCCAGCTGAGGCTTGTAATCACTCTCACCTTTGCAGCCGAACGCACCTGGCTGGCCCTCCGTAGCTATAACCCATTTTGACCTGAGATCAGATTCTAAAAATGTCTTCTACATCCTGACAGTTTTCTGAAATAGCTATGTTTCTATGTCAGTCGTTCTTCGATTTAAAAAAAATAGCAGACCTACAAGCTCGTAGATCTGCTATTTTTCAATAGCTAAAGCATAACATAATGCTAACACCAAAAGGGGTTCCCGCCCAAAATGGGATAAAGCACTTGCTTTGGCTGACACGTCCTGATGTAGATTCACCCTTTCCTCTCAACCTCGCTCATTACCTTCCTTCCTCCTCCTCTTTCCACACGCACGCACGCACGCACGCACACACGCACACACGCACGCACGCACGCACAGGCACGCACGCACGCACGCACAGGCACGCACGCACGCTCGCACGCTCGCACGCACAGGCACGCACAGGCACGCACGCACGCACGCACGCACGCACGCACGCACGCACGCACGCTCGCACGCACGCTCGCACGCACGCACAGGCACGCACGCTCGCACGCACAGGCACGCACGCTCGCACGCACGCTCGCACGCACGCACAGGCACGCACGCTCGCACGCACAGGCACGCACGCACGCACGCACGCTCGCACGCACGCACGCACGCTTCAGCTTCTCTCCTCCAGTCTCTCTCCCTTCGACAGTGTTACTATTTTTACCGTCCTAACAAGGTTGCTTGGTCACAGAGGAGGAGGCAGAGAGCAGTGAAGGAGAGAGTGTTGGCTGAGATCGATGAGGCAGAGAGGGTACTTCTATAGCCTCCCCTCCCCCCCCCCCCCCCCGCCAGAGGGTACTTCTATAGCCAGAGCATGGTGCCCCCCCCTCCGTCCCCCCCCCAGGGTTGAAAATCGGGACCCCTGAGCGAGAGAGGACTAGGAGAGAGAGAGAGGAGAACAGAGAGAGAGAGAGAGAGAGTTTTACAACCCAGGGCAAATGGTTAGCGAAACTCTTAACCTTGAAGACAGATGAAAAGACTCAGCCTGCAGACAACGCTAATGTGAAGAAAAACAGGGTTTTAAAAGCTGAACTTTGAAAAGTTCCGGAAGGAGACTTTGAAAAGTCAAGACTTTGATTGCATTTTTATTCAATACTGTATAAATCAAGAGCCTGAAGTGAAGCAGCGAATCGCTAGAATACTTTTTGAAGCTGAACAGAAGTGGTCCATATGCCCACCCTGCATATGAATAAAGAATGATTATGGTTATATTTTGGATTTATTTTGTTATGATCATCACAAATAAAGTCTATATGAATCTGCAAAACTACATCTGGAACAACCTGACTGCCGTGTTGTGCTTCATCAAGGCATTTGACTCGATCCACAGAGGCACGATGATGAAGGTGCTCACACTGCGTGAAAAGAGGAGTTAACGGGCAATTATGGGCACTGTATTTTGCCCGTAGACCTCAAGTTTAGGGACTGAGGCCGATTCTACAAAATGTCTTCTAAATCCTAAAAGTTTTCTGAAAACCTATGTTTCTATGTCAGTGGTGCTCAACCTTTTTCATGTCAAGGACCCCCAGAATTATCTGTATTTGGCTGCGAACCCACATCAAAGTCAAAGTCATACGATTTGTCACACACGTTACCGCAGTGAAATTGGTTCTCCGCATTTGACCCATCTCTTGGAGCAGTGAGCCGCAGCCAAGGAGCGGTGAGCTGCAGCCGTGCCGCGCTCGGGAATCATTTGATTAGTAGATTTGACCCCCCCAATCCAACCCTTTGATGCTGAGTGCCAAGCAGGGAGGCATTGGGTCCCATTTTTACAGTCTTTGGTATGACCCGGCCGGGGATCGAACCCCGACCTCCCAGTTTTCAGGGCGGACACTCTAACCACAAGGCCACTGTCTGGTTATATATATACACATCTGAAAATATGTTGTGCCAGTGACCCACCAGAAGCAAATACTTGAGTTAAAAACATTAGCTCTGAAAGAAGGCACTCGGTGCCGCGCTACGAGCTGAAAGAAGGCACTCGGTGCAGCGCTACGAGGTGCAGCGCTACGAGGTGCAGCGCTACGAGCTGAAAGAAGGCACTCGGTGCAGCGCTACGAGCTGAAAGAAGGCACTCGGTGCAGCGCTACGAGCTGAAAGAAGGCACTCGGTGCAGCGCTACGAGCTGAAAGAAGGCACTCGGTGCCGCGCTACGAGCTGAAAGAAGGCACTCGGTGCAGCGCTACGAGCTGTAGATTTGCGCTACTTTGGGCCAAAAGTGCCCCCTTATGGGATTTCAGCCCCTGCCTCTCTAACACTCTCTGCACGTGCCTGGACACACCCTATAGCACTCTTCCTCTTCCTCACTATAGTCCTGGACACACCCTATAGCACTCTTCCTCTTCATATAGTCCTGGACACACCCTATAGCACTCTTCCTCTTCATATAGTCCTGGACACACCCTATAGCACTCTTCCTCTTCATATAGTCCTGGACACACCCTATAGCACTCTTCCTCTTCATCACTATAGTCCTGGACACACCCTATAGCACTCTTCCTCTTCATCACTATAGTCCTGGACACACCCTATAGCACTCTTCCTCTTCGTCATAATAGTCCTGGACACACCCTATAGCACTCTTCCTCTTCGTCATAATAGTCCTGGACACACCCTATAGCACTCTTCCTCACTATAGTCCTGGACACACCCTATAGCACTCTTCCTCTTCGTCACTATAGTCCTGGACACACCCTATAGCACTCTTCCTCTTCGTCACTATAGTCCTGGACACACCCTATAGCACTCTTCCTCTTCATATAGTCCTGGATACACCCTATAGCACTCTTCCTCTTCGTCATAATAGTCCTGGACACACCCTATAGCACTCTTCCTCTTCCTCACTATAGTCCTGGACACACCCTATAGCACTCTTCCTCTTCGTCATAATAGTCCTGGACACACCCTATAGCACTCTTCCTCTTCGTCATAATAGTCCTGGACACACCCTATAGCACTCTTCCTCTTCGTCATTATAGTCCTGGACACACCCTATAGCACTCTTCCTCTTCATCACTATAGTCCTGGACACACCCTATAGCACTCTTCCTCTTCGTCACTATAGTCCTGGACACACCCTATAGTCCTGGACACACCCTATAGTCCTGGACACACCCTATAGCACTCTTCATCACTATAGTCCTGGACACACCCTATAGCACTCTTCCTCTTCCTCACTATAGTCCTGGATGACGCGCTAAGGAAGGCCATCAGTGGACGAGAGCAGCATCTTGGCCTCGCCCCTAAAACCAAGGAGGTCAGGACGACACCCCACAGTAGTCCCTCCTGACAGACCTCGACTATCCAACCTCTCCCGTCAAACCAACCCTGCAGAAGTCTCTATAGACGGGTGCTACGCCAATGCCAGAATGCTGCATGCAGTACTTAACATCAGCAAGAGTACACATGTTACCAACAACAATCTCTGTATGATGGAATGCCAAGGGTGAGCCAGAAAGTAGCAGCCAGGAGATGAATGAGACTATAGCAGGACACTTACATACTGCCAGGAGATGAATGAGACTATAGCAGGACACTTACATACTGATGAATGAGACTATAGCAGGACACTTACATACTGCCAGGAGATGAATGAGACTATAGCAGGACACTTACATACTGATGAATGAGACTATAGCAGGACACTTACATACTGATGAATGAGACTATAGCAGGACACTTACATACTGATGAATGAGACTATAGCAGGACACTTACATACTGATGAATGAGACTATAGCAGGACACTTACATACTGATGAATGAGACTATAGCAGGACACTTACATACTGATGAATGAGACTATAGCAGGACACTTACATACTGATGAATGAGACTATAGCAGGACACTTACATACTGATGAATGAGACTATAGCAGGACACTTACATACTGCCAGGAGATGAATGAGACTATAGCAGGACACTTACATACTGCCAGGAGATGAATGAGACTATAGCAGGACACTTACATACTGCCAGGAGATGAATGAGACTATAGCAGGACACTTACATACTGATGAATGAGACTATAGCAGGACACTTACATACTGATGAATGAGACTATAGCAGGACACTTACATACTGATGAATGAGACTATAGCAGGACACTTACATACTGATGAATGAGACTATAGCAGGACACTTACATACTGATGAATGAGACTATAGCAGGACACTTACATACTGATGAATGAGACTATAGCAGGACACTTACATACTGATGAATGAGGCTATAGCAGGACACTTACATACTGCCAGGAGATGAATGAGACTATAGCAGGACACTTACATACTGATGAATGAGACTATAGCAGGACACTTACATACTGATGAATGAGACTATAGCAGGACACTTACATACTGATGAATGAGACTATAGCAGGACACTTACATACTGATGAATGAGACTATAGCAGGACACTTACATACTGATGAATGAGACTATAGCAGGACACTTACATACTTATGAATGAGACTATAGCAGGACACTTACATACTGATGAATGAGACTATAGCAGGACACTTACATACTGATGAATGAGACTATAGCAGGACACTTACATACTGATGAATGAGACTATAGCAGGACACTTACATACTGCCAGGAGATGAATGAGACTATAGCAGGACACTTACATACTGCCAGGAGATGAATGAGACTATAGCAGGACACTTACATACTGATGAATGAGACTATAGCAGGACACTTACATACTGATGAATGAGACTATAGCAGGACACTTACATACTGCCAGGAGATGAATGAGACTATAGCAGGACACTTACATACTGCCAGGAGATGAATGAGACTATAGCAGGACACTTACATACTGATGAATGAGACTATAGCAGGACACTTACATACTGATGAATGAGACTATAGCAGGACACTTACATACTGCCAGGAGATGACTGAGACTATAGCAGGACACTTACATACTGCCATAGATGAATGAGACTATAGCAGGACACTTACATACTGCCATAGATGAATGAGACTATAGCAGGACACTTACATACTGATGAATGAGACTATAGCAGGACACTTACATACTGCCAGGAGATGAATGAGACTATAGCAGGACACTTACATACTGATGAATGAGACTATAGCAGGACACTTACATACTGCCAGGAGATGAATGAGACTATAGCAGGACACTTACATACTGATGAATGAGACTATAGCAGGACACTTACATACTGATGAATGAGACTATAGCAGGACACTTACATACTGATGAATGAGACTATAGCAGGACACTTACATACTGATGAATGAGACTATAGCAGGACACTTACATACTGCCAGGAGATGAATGAGACTATAGCAGGACACTTACATACTGATGAATGAGACTATAGCAGGACACTTACATACTGATGAATGAGACTATAGCAGGACACTTACATACTGATGAATGAGACTATAGCAGGACACTTACATACTGATGAATGAGACTATAGCAGGACACTTACATACTGATGAATGAGACTATAGCAGGACACTTACATACTGCCAGGAGATGAATGAGACTATAGCAGGACACTTACATACTGATGAATGAGACTATAGCAGGACACTTACATACTGATGAATGAGACTATAGCAGGACACTTACATACTGATGAATGAGACTATAGCAGGACACTTACATACTGATGAATGAGACTATAGCAGGACACTTACATACTGATGAATGAGACTATAGCAGGACACTTACATACTGATGAATGAGACTATAGCAGGACACTTACATACTGATGAATGAGACAGGAGATGAATGAGACTATAGCAGGACACTTACATACTGCCAGGAGATGAATGAGACTATAGCAGGACACTTACATACTGCCAGGAGATGAATGAGACTATAGCAGGACACTTACATACTGCCAGGAGATGAATGAGACTATAGCAGGACACTTACATACTGCCAGGAGATGAATGAGACTATAGCAGGACACTTACATACTGATGAATGAGACTATAGCAGGACACTTACATACTGATGAATGAGACTATAGCAGGACACTTACATACTGCCAGGAGATGAATGAGACTATAGCAGGACACTTACATACTGCCAGGAGATGAATGAGACTATAGCAGGACACTTACATACTGATGAATGAGACTATAGCAGGACACTTACATACTGCCAGGAGATGAATGAGACAGGAGATGAATGAGACTATAGCAGGACACTTACATACTGCCAGGAGATGAATGAGACTATAGCAGGACACTTACATACTGCCAGGAGATGAATGAGACTATAGCAGGACACTTACATACTGATGAATGAGACTATAGCAGGACACTTACATACTGATGAATGAGACTATAGCAGGACACTTACATACTGATGAATGAGACTATAGCAGGACACTTACATACTGATGAATGAGACTATAGCAGGACACTTACATACTGCCAGGAGATGAATGAGACTATAGCAGGACACTTACATACTGCCAGGAGATGAATGAGACTATAGCAGGACACTTACATACTGATGAATGAGACTATAGCAGGACACTTACATACTGCCAGGAGATGAATGAGACTATAGCAGGACACTTACATACTGCCAGGAGATGAATGAGACTATAGCAGGACACTTACATACTGATGAATGAGACTATAGCAGGACACTTACATACTGATGAATGAGACTATAGCAGGACACTTACATACTGATGAATGAGACTATAGCAGGACACTTACATACTGATGAATGAGACTATAGCAGGACACTTACATACTGATGAATGAGACTATAGCAGGACACTTACATACTGATGAATGAGACTATAGCAGGACACTTACATACTGATGAATGAGACTATAGCAGGACACTTACATACTGATGAATGAGACTATAGCAGGACACTTACATACTGATGAATGAGACTATAGCAGGACACTTACATACTGATGAATGAGACTATAGCAGGACACTTACATACTGATGAATGAGACTATAGCAGGACACTTACATACTGATGAATGAGACTATAGCAGGACACTTACATACTGATGAATGAGACTATAGCAGGACACTTACATACTGATGAATGAGACTATAGCAGGACACTTACATACTGATGAATGAGACTATAGCAGGACACTTACATACTGATGAATGAGACTATAGCAGGACACTTACATACTGATGAATGAGACTATAGCAGGACACTTACATACTGATGAATGAGACTATAGCAGGACACTTACATACTGATGAATGAGACTATAGCAGGACACTTACATACTGATGAATGAGACTATAGCAGGACACTTACATACTGATGAATGAGACTATAGCAGGACACTTACATACTGATGAATGAGACTATAGCAGGACACTTACATACTGATGAATGAGACTATAGCAGGACACTTACATACTGATGAATGAGACTATAGCAGGACACTTACATACTGATGAATGAGACTATAGCAGGACACTTACATACTGCCAGGAGATGAATGAGACTATAGCAGGACACTTACATACTGCCAGGAGATGAATGAGACTATAGCAGGACACTTACATACTGCCAGGAGATGAATGAGACTATAGCAGGACACTTACATACTGATGAATGAGACTATAGCAGGACACTTACATACTGATGAATGAGACTATAGCAGGACACTTACATACTGATGAATGAGACTATAGCAGGACACTTACATACTGATGAATGAGACTATAGCAGGACACTTACATACTGATGAATGAGACTATAGCAGGACACTTACATACTGATGAATGAGACTATAGCAGGACACTTACATACTGATGAATGAGGCTATAGCAGGACACTTACATACTGCCAGGAGATGAATGAGACTATAGCAGGACACTTACATACTGATGAATGAGACTATAGCAGGACACTTACATACTGATGAATGAGACTATAGCAGGACACTTACATACTGATGAATGAGACTATAGCAGGACACTTACATACTGATGAATGAGACTATAGCAGGACACTTACATACTGATGAATGAGACTATAGCAGGACACTTACATACTTATGAATGAGACTATAGCAGGACACTTACATACTGATGAATGAGACTATAGCAGGACACTTACATACTGATGAATGAGACTATAGCAGGACACTTACATACTGATGAATGAGACTATAGCAGGACACTTACATACTGCCAGGAGATGAATGAGACTATAGCAGGACACTTACATACTGCCAGGAGATGAATGAGACTATAGCAGGACACTTACATACTGATGAATGAGACTATAGCAGGACACTTACATACTGATGAATGAGACTATAGCAGGACACTTACATACTGCCAGGAGATGAATGAGACTATAGCAGGACACTTACATACTGCCAGGAGATGAATGAGACTATAGCAGGACACTTACATACTGATGAATGAGACTATAGCAGGACACTTACATACTGATGAATGAGACTATAGCAGGACACTTACATACTGCCAGGAGATGACTGAGACTATAGCAGGACACTTACATACTGCCATAGATGAATGAGACTATAGCAGGACACTTACATACTGCCATAGATGAATGAGACTATAGCAGGACACTTACATACTGATGAATGAGACTATAGCAGGACACTTACATACTGCCAGGAGATGAATGAGACTATAGCAGGACACTTACATACTGATGAATGAGACTATAGCAGGACACTTACATACTGCCAGGAGATGAATGAGACTATAGCAGGACACTTACATACTGATGAATGAGACTATAGCAGGACACTTACATACTGATGAATGAGACTATAGCAGGACACTTACATACTGATGAATGAGACTATAGCAGGACACTTACATACTGATGAATGAGACTATAGCAGGACACTTACATACTGCCAGGAGATGAATGAGACTATAGCAGGACACTTACATACTGATGAATGAGACTATAGCAGGACACTTACATACTGATGAATGAGACTATAGCAGGACACTTACATACTGATGAATGAGACTATAGCAGGACACTTACATACTGATGAATGAGACTATAGCAGGACACTTACATACTGCCAGGAGATGAATGAGACTATAGCAGGACACTTACATACTGATGAATGAGACTATAGCAGGACACTTACATACTGATGAATGAGACTATAGCAGGACACTTACATACTGATGAATGAGACAGGAGATGAATGAGACAGGAGATGAATGAGACTATAGCAGGACACTTACATACTGCCAGGAGATGAATGAGACTATAGCAGGACACTTACATACTGCCAGGAGATGAATGAGACTATAGCAGGACACTTACATACTGATGAATGAGACTATAGCAGGACACTTACATACTGCCAGGAGATGAATGAGACTATAGCAGGACACTTACATACTGATGAATGAGACTATAGCAGGACACTTACATACTGCCAGGAGATGAATGAGACTATAGCAGGACACTTACATACTGATGAATGAGACTATAGCAGGACACTTACATACTGCCAGGAGATGAATGAGACAGGAGATGAATGAGACTATAGCAGGACACTTACATACTGCCAGGAGATGAATGAGACTATAGCAGGACACTTACATACTGATGAATGAGACTATAGCAGGACACTTACATACTGATGAATGAGACTATAGCAGGACACTTACATACTGCCAGGAGATGAATGAGACTATAGCAGGACACTTACATACTGCCAGGAGATGAATGAGACTATAGCAGGACACTTACATACTGATGAATGAGACTATAGCAGGACACTTACATACTGATGAATGAGACTATAGCAGGACACTTACATACTGATGAATGAGACTATAGCAGGACACTTACATACTGCCAGGAGATGAATGAGACTATAGCAGGACACTTACATACTGCCAGGAGATGAATGAGACTATAGCAGGACACTTACATACTGATGAATGAGACTATAGCAGGACACTTACATACTGCCAGGAGATGAATGAGACTATAGCAGGACACTTACATACTGCCAGGAGATGAATGAGACTATAGCAGGACACTTACATACTGATGAATGAGACTATAGCAGGACACTTACATACTGATGAATGAGACTATAGCAGGACACTTACATACTGATGAATGAGACTATAGCAGGACACTTACATACTGATGAATGAGACTATAGCAGGACACTTACATACTGATGAATGAGACTATAGCAGGACACTTACATACTGATGAATGAGACTATAGCAGGACACTTACATACTGATGAATGAGACTATAGCAGGACACTTACATACTGATGAATGAGACTATAGCAGGACACTTACATACTGCCAGGAGATGAATGAGACTATAGCAGGACACTTACATACTGATGAATGAGACTATAGCAGGACACTTACATACTGATGAATGAGACTATAGCAGGACACTTACATACTGATGAATGAGACTATAGCAGGACACTTACATACTGCCAGGAGATGAATGAGACAGGAGATGAATGAGACTATAGCAGGACACTTACATACTGCCATAGATGAATGAGACTATAGCAGGACACTTACATACTGCCAAATACACCAAGAGCTGCCCTGCCAGCAAACTAGTGCTGTGGGAACCAACACAGAAACATGGTACCGGTCACAAGGACGTCCCACATTAACATAAGTGGATGTACTCAAGAACGACCCAGGAGCCCAAAGTAGGCTAACGACGGATGTATGGAACACCCGGATGACTGGAGGGGGCGGAGTCTGAGGACCACCTAGAGCAGGGGTGGGCAAGTGGCGGCCCGGGGGCCACATGTGGCCGGTGGCAGGTTAATATCAGAATACTGATATAGTGATTGATTTCAGCTGTTACAATTCCAAACCCGCTTCATGACTAGTACCTGTATGACTAGTACTGACTAGTACTTAATGTTATTGTCTTTTTGTGTCCAATGTAGTTATGTTAACAGTTCATAAAGAACTATGTTAACAATTCATACAGTTAACATAACTATAACTAAATGCATTTGAAATTCAATAAAAAGGTTACTTTTCAGGATTCCAATTCAAAAATAGCAAAACAATTATTCAGGTTTTCAATTCTAATATAGCAATAATAGCTGATCTACAAGCTCAAAACGCGTCGCATTACGACACGTTTTGAGCGTGTAGATCGGCTATTTTTGCTACGACAGTAATAATGCACTGTGGCCCCTCTGGAGTGAGTGTGGAAATATATCGGCCCTCGCCATCGTCAAAGTTGCCCACCCCTGGGTTAGAGAGATACACACTGTGGTACTCTTTTGTATTGTTTTGTCAAAAATGTATTACGTACATAAATGCTAATATTGGATTAATCATGAATGCCAGAGCTGCTCAAAGATGCTGTAGCTTGAGAGAAGAATATATTAACTTGATTGCGAACGCAGTTTAAAAAAAAACGTAAAAACTCTTCCTCTTCCTCACTATAGTCCTGGACACACCCTATAGCACTCTTCATCACTATAGTCCTGGACACACCCTATAGCACTCTTCCTCTTCCTCACTATAGTCCTGGACACACCCTATAGCACTCTTCATCACTATAGTCCTGGACACACCCTATAGCACTCTTCCTCTTCCTCACTATAGTCCTGGACACACCCTATAGCACTCTTCCTCTTCCTCACTATAGTCCTGGACACACCCTATAGCACTCTTCCTCTTCATCACTATAGTCCTGGACACACCCTATAGCACTCTTCCTCTTCCTCACTATAGTCCTGGACACACCCTATAGCACTCTTCATCACTATAGTCCTGGACACACCCTATAGCACTCTTCATCACTATAGTCCTGGACACACCCTATAGCACTCTTCCTCTTCCTCACTATAGTCCTGGATGACGCGCTAAGGAAGGCCATCAGTGGACGAGAGCAGCATCTTGGCCTCGCCCCTAAAACCAAGGAGGTCAGGACGACACCCCACAGTAGTCCCTCCTGACAGACCTCGACTATCCAACCTCTCCCGTCAAACCAACCCTGCAGAAGTCTCTATAGACGGGTGCTACGCCTATGCCAGAATGCTGCATGCAGTACTTAACATCAGCAAGAGTACACATGTTACCAACAACAATCTCTGTATGATGGAATGCCAAGGGTGAGCCAGAAAGTAGCAGCCAGGAGATGAATGAGACTATAGCAGGACACTTACATACTGCCAGGAGATGAATGAGACTATAGCAGGACACTTACATACTGATGAATGAGACTATAGCAGGACACTTACATACTGATGAATGAGACTATAGCAGGACACTTACATACTGATGAATGAGACTATAGCAGGACACTTACATACTGCCAGGAGATGAATGAGACTATAGCAGGACACTTACATACTGATGAATGAGACTATAGCAGGACACTTACATACTGATGAATGAGACTATAGCAGGACACTTACATACTGATGAATGAGACTATAGCAGGACACTTACATACTGCCAGGAGATGAATGAGACTATAGCAGGACACTTACATACTGATGAATGAGACTATAGCAGGACACTTACATACTGATGAATGAGACTATAGCAGGACACTTACATACTGATGAATGAGACTATAGCAGGACACTTACATACTGCCAGGAGATGAATGAGACTATAGCAGGACACTTACATACTGATGAATGAGACTATAGCAGGACACTTACATACTGCCAGGAGATGAATGAGACTATAGCAGGACACTTACATACTGATGAATGAGACTATAGCAGGACACTTACATACTGATGAATGAGACTATAGCAGGACACTTACATACTGATGAATGAGACTATAGCAGGACACTTACATACTGCCAGGAGATGAATGAGACTATAGCAGGACACTTACATACTGATGAATGAGACTATAGCAGGACACTTACATACTGATGAATGAGACTATAGCAGGACACTTACATACTGATGAATGAGACTATAGCAGGACACTTACATACTGATGAATGAGACTATAGCAGGACACTTACATACTGCCAGGAGATGAATGAGACTATAGCAGGACACTTACATACTGATGAATGAGACTATAGCAGGACACTTACATACTGATGAATGAGACTATAGCAGGACACTTACATACTGATGAATGAGACTATAGCAGGACACTTACATACTGATGAATGAGACTATAGCAGGACACTTACATACTGCCAGGAGATGAATGAGACTATAGCAGGACACTTACATACTGATGAATGAGACTATAGCAGGACACTTACATACTGATGAATGAGACTATAGCAGGACACTTACATACTGATGAATGAGACTATAGCAGGACACTTACATACTGCCAGGAGATGAATGAGACTATAGCAGGACACTTACATACTGATGAATGAGACTATAGCAGGACACTTACATACTGATGAATGAGACTATAGCAGGACACTTACATACTGCCAGGAGATGAATGAGACTATAGCAGGACACTTACATACTGCCAGGAGATGAATGAGACTATAGCAGGACACTTACATACTGATGAATGAGACTATAGCAGGACACTTACATACTGATGAATGAGACTATAGCAGGACACTTACATACTGATGAATGAGACTATAGCAGGACACTTACATACTGATGAATGAGACTATAGCAGGACACTTACATACTGATGAATGAGACTATAGCAGGACACTTACATACTGATGAATGAGACTATAGCAGGACACTTACATACTGATGAATGAGACTATAGCAGGACACTTACATACTGCCAGGAGATGAATGAGACTATAGCAGGACACTTACATACTGCCAGGAGATGAATGAGACTATAGCAGGACACTTACATACTGCCAGGAGATGAATGAGACTATAGCAGGACACTTACATACTGATGAATGAGACTATAGCAGGACACTTACATACTGATGAATGAGACTATAGCAGGACACTTACATACTGATGAATGAGACTATAGCAGGACACTTACATACTGATGAATGAGACTATAGCAGGACACTTACATACTGATGAATGAGACTATAGCAGGACACTTACATACTGATGAATGAGACTATAGCAGGACACTTACATACTGATGAATGAGACTATAGCAGGACACTTACATACTGATGAATGAGACTATAACAGGACACTTACATACTGATGAATGAGACTATAGCAGGACACTTACATACTGCCAGGAGATGAATGAGACTATAGCAGGACACTTACATACTGATGAATGAGACTATAGCAGGACACTTACATACTGATGAATGAGACTATAGCAGGACACTTACATACTGATGAATGAGACTATAGCAGGACACTTACATACTGATGAATGAGACTATAGCAGGACACTTACATACTGCCAAAGACACCAAGAGCTGCCCTGCCAGCAACCTAGTGCTGTGGGACCCAACACAGAAACATGGCACCGGTCCCAAGGACGTCCCACATTAACATAAGTGGATGTACTCAAGAACGACCCAGGAGCCCAAAGTAGGCTAACGACGGATGTATGGAACACCCGGATGACTGGAGGGGGCGGAGTCTGAGGACCACCTAGAGCAGGGGTGGGCAAGTGGCGGCCCGGGGGCCACATGTGGCCGGTGGCAGGTTAATATCAGAATACTGATATAGTGATTGATTTCAGCTGTTACAATTCAAAACCCGCTTCATGACTAATACTGACTAGTACTTAATGTTATTGTCTTTTTGTGTCCAATGTAGTTATGTTAACAGTTCATAAAGAACTATGTTAACAATTCATACAGTTAACATAACTATAACTAAATGCATTTGAAATTCAATAAAAAGGTTACTTTTCAGGATTCCAATTCAAAAATAGCAAAACAATTATTCAGGTTTTCAATTCTAATATAGCAATAATAGCTGATCTACAAGCTCAAAACGCGTCGCATTGCGACGCGTTTTGAGCTTGCGAACGCAGTTTTAAAAAAAACTTATAAAGAAAAAACTTTTTTTTTTTAATTATAATTTTTTTTATAAAAAATAACTTAACATAAAAGAACTTAACTTAAAAAAATATATTAAAAAAAAACCTTAAAGTACGTAATTTATTCTAATTGTTGTTATTGCAATTTACGAGCTGCGTTCGCTTCCCGCGTTTGCGCGTCTTACTTGTTGGTAGACAATTATTGTTAGGCAGCAGATTCAGAGGACAGAATGTGAAAGATTTTTTTTAGAACAACCTCTCTACTTGGGTTGAGAGGCGCATGGGAGGATGAACTTGGGACTGAGCTGAGCGAGGAATATTGGGCTGATGTGCTGTCTAGGATTAACAATTCATGTGCCTGCGCTCGTATGTGCCTGATTCAATTGAAAGTGGTTCATAGGATTCATTACACTAAAGCTAAGCTTAGTAGACTATTTCCAGAAACAAACGACTCATGCAACAGGTGCCTTCAATCCCCTGCAAACCACACACATACTTTTTATTCCTGTTCAAAGCTCGCCTCTTTTTGGAAATCCTTTTTTGACACACTCAGTCTGGTCCTGGGATTCTCTGTATTACCATGTCCTTTTATAGCTATCTTTGGCGTGTCCCCTGTAGGAGGCAGATTTAATAGATTCCAGGCCGATGCGGTTGCTTTTGCCTCCCTCATAGCCAGGCGTCGTATATTGCTCCACTGGAAGAGCCCTAATCCTCCTGAGGCGTCAGTATGGCTAAAAGATTTGTCATCCTTTCTCCATTTGGAAAAAATCAAATACACCGTTAGGGGTTCGTTGAATAACTTCTACAGAACCTGGGACCCATTCCTCACATACATTAATTCCTTAACCACAATTTAAGTAGGAACTAATTCCAATATTCCCCCTCTACTGTGAGTATACTGTGATCATGCGTATATGTGCATGTATGTACATGTGTGCACGGTTATGCGTGTGCGCATATGTATGAATGTGTATCATGTGCATGTATATGTGTATATGTGTGTATGGATACATGTAGGCTGTGTGTGTATATGTGTGTATATGTATATATATATATATATATATATATATATATGTGTATATATGTGTGTGTGTGTGTGTATGTATATGTGTATGTATATATATATATATATATATATTTAAAAATGAAATAGTTCAATTACATTTACATTTTTACATTGCTTCCACATTGCTCCCACTATTGCTAGCATTTAATCTTAATTACTTTAATGCATGAATCCCAAACTTAGTAACTCATTCTGTTTCCCCCGGGGCATGGGAGGGTAAGGGCGGGGGGATACTTGTGAGGGTCTGTTTTGTTTTTGTTGTCTGTTTTGTTTTGTTTCCACGTGTTCTGTTTACTTTTTTGTTTTGTCTCCTGTTTTGTTTGGTCATGTATGTCTTGTATTTTAAAATGGAAAAAACCTAATAAAAATATATTAAAAAAAAAAAAAAAAAGAATGTGAAAGATTTATTGGAAAACACACGGATATGGAAAACTGTATACATGTGGTATTATTTTTCATACACTATACTGTAAATACAGAACCAGGCAGCGCCGCTACTAAGGCTCTGTAAATGTCCGGTTGTAGAATCCAATATCTGGTCATTGACTGGAGGCAGACATACTGTACACAGAGGTCAGCCGTAGTCCATTCAATACACAGCTGTGTCAAACCATGTCATAATGATTAGGGTGACCAGTTGTCCTCTTTGTGTGGGACCTCATTTCAAAGACTTTGCAGGCGTCCCACAAATTAAGACCATGTCCCGCATTGTGACTGACACAGTGTTCAAAAGCCAATAGTTAGTTCCCTGATAGTTGAATTTCTGTTGTAAAGCTGTCTCATAGACCAATTATTTGTTTACATGTAATCAATTCCCAACAGATCTCCAAACCTGTCCATTCAACCTCCTCTTGTGTGTTGGCTAGTGAGGTGCACCCTAGGAGACATTTATGCTTCAAAGCGCAACAGTATTGCGCACAGAGAACAGCTGATATACAAGCTCACATCGCATTGCGGATGCCACTGTTGTGAGCGTAGAGGTCTGCGTGCAAGACACCATCGCGGGACGAAGCATAAATTATACTTGATGGGCTGCAGGTGCGCGTGCAGCCGTGCACAAACAGGCTCTGCTGCCGTGATCATGAGCGCACCTCCCGTTCTTATGACAGATTTGATTTAAATTGCTATTATTGTTCAAACACAACAGAAACCAAGGATTATATATTTCAGAGGCGAGAGATCCTAATCCTAATCATTCTTCCTCCACACTGGGAGAAAAACAGCATCTGAAAGTTTGATGGTGCATTTTTTTTTACACGTGAGTGCAGTTAGAACTTTTCCATTGCACCTTATGAGAGGCAGGGTTCTTATGCACGCGCATGCTGTTGCTTATCAGTGTGACGTCGTCTGTTAAGGCGTCTATTGTCTCTTTTCCAGCAAGATGTGTTTTTAAGTCTGTTAAAATAACATGAGAACATACCCGAGGCGGGGTTGGCGAAAGGGCCTTTCTGTGTGGAGTTTGCATGTTCTCCCCGTGTCCCCTAGGGTAGGTACCCTCACATGTTCTCCCTGTGTCCCCTAGGGTAGGTACCCTCACATGTTCTCCCCGTGTCCCCTAGGGTAGGTACCCTCACATGTTCTCCCCGTGTCCCCTAGGGTAGGTACCCTCACATGTTCTCCCCGTGTCCCCTAGGGTAGGTACCCTCACATGTTCTCCCCGTGTCCCCCTAGGGTAGATACCCTCACATGTTCTCCCCGTGTCCCCTAGGGTAGGTACCCTCACATGTTCTCCCTGTGTCCCCTAGGGTAGGTACCCTCACATGTTCTCCCCGTGTCCCCTAGGGTAGATACCCTCACATGTTCTCCCCGTGTCCCCTAGGGTAGGTACCCTCACATGTTCTCCCCGTGTCCCCCTAGGGTAGGTACCCTCACATGTTCTCCCTGTGTCCCCTAGGTACCCTCACATGTTCTCCCTGTGTCCCCTAGGGTAGGTACCCTCACATGTTCTCCCCGTGTCCCCTAGGGTAGGTACCCTCACATGTTCTCCCTGTGTCCCCTAGGGTAGGTACCCTCACATGTTCTCCCCGTGTCCCCTAGGGTAGGTACCCTCACATGTTCTCCCCGTGTCCCCTAGGGTAGGTACCCTCACATGTTCTCCCCGTGTCCCCTAGGGTAGGTACCCTCACATGTTCTCCCTGTGTCCCCTAGGGTAGGTACCCTCACATGTTCTCCCCGTGTCCCCTAGGGTAGGTACCCTCACATGTTCTCCCTGTGTCCCCTAGGGTAGGTACCCTCACATGTTCTCCCCGTGTCCCCTAGGGTAGGTACCCTCACATGTTCTCCCCGTGTCCCCTAGGGTAGGTACCCTCACATGTTCTCCCCGTGTCCCCTAGGGTAGGTACCCTCACATGTTCTCCCCGTGTCCCCTAGGGTAGGTACCCTCACATGTTCTCCCCGTGTCCCCTAGGGTAGGTACCCTCACATGTTCTCCCCGTGTCCCCTAGGGTAGGTACCCACATGTTCTCCCCGTGTCCCCTAGGGTAGGTACCCACATGTTCTCCCCGTGTCCCCTAGGGTAGGTACCCTCACATGTTCTCCCCGTGTCCCCTAGGGTAGGTACCCTCACATGTTCTCCCCGTGTCCCCTAGGGTAGGTACCCTCACATGTTCTCCCCATGTCCCCTAGGGTAGGTACCCTCACATGTTCTCCCCGTGTCCCCTAGGGTAGGTACCCTCACATGTTCTCCCCGTGTCCCCTAGGGTAGATACCCTCACATGTTCTCCCCGTGTCCCCTAGGGTAGATACCCTCACATGTTCTCCCCGTGTCCCCTAGGGTAGGTACCCTCACATGTTCTCCCCGTGTCCCCTAGGGTAGGTACCCTCACATGTTCTCCCCGTGTCCCCTAGGGTAGGTACCCTCACATGTTCTCCCCGTGTCCCCTAGGGTAGGTACCCTCACATGTTCTCCCCGTGTCCCCTAGGGTAGATACCCTCACATTTTCTCCCCGTGTCCCCTAGGGTAGATACCCTCACATGTTCTCCCCGTGTCCCCTAGGGTAGGTACCCTCACATGTTCTCCCCGTGTCCCCTAGGGTAGATACCCTCACATGTTCTCCCCGTGTCCCCTAGGGTAGATACCCTCACATGGTCTCCCCGTGTCCCCTAGGGTAGGTACCCTCACATGTTCTCCCCGTGTCCCCTAGGGTAGGTACCTTCACATGTTCTCCCCGTGTCCCCTAGGGTAGGTACCCTCACATGTTCTCCCCGTGTCCCCCTAGGGTAGGTACCCTCACATGTTCTCCCCGTGTCCCCTAGGGTAGGTACCCTCACATGTTCTCCCCGTGTCCCCTAGGGTAGGTACCCTCACATGTTCTCCCCGTGTCCCCTAGGGTAGGTACCCTCACATGTTCTCCCCGTGTCCCCTAGGGTAGGTACCCTCACATGTTCTCCCCGTGTCCCCTAGGGTAGGTACCCTCACATGTTCTCCCCGTGTCCCCTAGGGTAGATACCCTCACATGTTCTCCCCGTGTCCCCTAGGGTAGATACCCTCACATGTTCTCCCCGTGTCCCCTAGGGTAGGTACCCTCACATGTTCTCCCCGTGTCCCCTAGGGTAGATACCCTCACATGTTCTCCCCGTGTCCCCTAGGGTAGATACCCTCACATGTTCTCCCCGTGTCCCCTAGGGTAGGTACCCTCACATGTTCTCCCCGTGTCCCCTAGGGTAGGTACCTTCACATGTTCTCCCCGTGTCCCCTAGGGTAGGTACCCTCACATGTTCTCCCCGTGTCCCCTAGGGTAGGTACCCTCACATGTTCTCCCCGTGTCCCCTAGGGTAGGTACCTTCACATGTTCTCCCCGTGTCCCCTAGGGTAGGTACCCTCACATGTTCTCCCCGTGTCCCCTAGGGTAGGTACCTTCACATGTTCTCCCCGTGTCCCCTAGGGTAGGTACCCTCACATGTTCTCCCCGTGTCCCCTAGGGTAGGTACCCTCACAAAAACATGCAGTAATCCTGGTCTCTAAACTACCTCCCCCAGGCCAGCTGGGCGCCTGGTGGAGGGGAAAGGAACTGGTTGGAATAACGTGTTCCTTCCACGCGCTACGTCCAACCAGGGGAACTCCCCCCTGTCAGGTGTAAAGGAGCAACTTGGACAGTCAGGCATGAAGGAAGCATGAGTTCAAGTCCGTTGCTCTCCCCAGGTTGGCGGAGGGTGTGTAGAGCCCAGGATCACATTAGATATTGACACAGGGGTGAAAAATGGGTTACAAAATCGTGGGATAAAAATGTGTTAAAGAAAATAAATAACATGAGAAATACGAATAACTCATGCTCGGAAAAAGAAAAGAAGAGCTCACTTCAATATTATATTATCCAGAAGTCATTCATTCATTCTTTGCCCGTCAGACACAGACACTCATTCAAATCCATTTAACCTTGCTTTGTCTAGTCAGCAAAATCTGGACAAATAAACCATCCTACAGGCGAGGAGGATGATCAATTATTCAATACGTCGTTAACGACGGAACAACAACAAGGGTAAAGTTTTCATGTCCATCGGTCTGTCCTGGTTTAGAGGATGAAGCATGAGTGTTTTTCAACCCATTTCATGTCTAAGGTCCATAATTATTACTTGCGTAAGCAGAGCGCGCAAGTATTGTGGTCGTGCTGGTACGAATGTGCTTATGCTCGGAGGTATAGATACTGATGTCGATGGTGACGTAATTAAGATATGCTTCAGTGTCGGGTGAATTAAAGGTAATGTCTGTATGTATACATGTATGTAATCTGAAACCTATCTTTATTACATCACCATCCAAAGCCAGTTATACCCCGGCATTGATACATATCTTAATTACGTCTACCCATACATGTATACATAGGTTACCTGCTACCCATACATGTATACATAGGTTACCTGCTACCCATACATGTATACATAGGTTACCTGCTACCCATACATGTATACATAGGTTACCTGCTACCCATACATGTATACATAGGTTACCTGCTACCCATACATGTATACATAGGTTACCTGCTACCCATACATGTATACATAGGTTACCTGCTACCCATACATGTATACATAGGTTACCTGCTACCCATACATGTATACATAGGTTACCTGTTACCCATACATGTATACATAGGTTACCTGTTACCCATACATGTATACATAGGTTACCTGTTACCCATACATGTATACATAGGTTACCTGTTACCCATACATGTATACATAGGTTACCTGTTACCCATACATGTATACATAGGTTACCTGTTACCCATACATGTATACATAGGTTACCTGCTACCCATACATGTATACATAGGTTACCTGTTACCCATACATGTATACATAGGTTACCTGTTACCCATACATGTATACATAGGTTACCTGTTACCCATACATGTATACATAGGTTACCTGTTACCCATACATGTATACATAGGTTACCTGCTACCCATACATGTATACATAGGTTACCTGTTACCCATACATGTATACATAGGTTACCTGCTACCCATACATGTATACATAGGTTACCTGCTACCCATACATGTATACATAGGTTACCTGCTACCCATACATGTATACATAGGTTACCTGCTACCCATACATGTATACATAGGTTACCTGCTACCCATACATGTATACATAGGTTACCTGTTACATACATGTATACATAGGTTACCTGCTACCCATACATGTATACATAGGTTACCTGCTACCCATACATGTATACATAGGTTACCTGCTACTTCATACATGCATACATAGGTTACCTGCTACTTCATACATGTATACATAGGTTACCTGCTACTTCATACATGTATACATAGGTTACCTGCTACTTCATACATGTATACATAGGTTACCTGCTACTTCATACATGTATACATAGGTTACCTGCTACTTCATACATGTGTACATAGGTTACCTGCTACTTCATACATGTGTACATAGGTTACCTGCTACTTCATACATGTGTACATAGGTTACCTGCTACTTCATACATGTATACATAGGTTACCTGCTACTTCATACATGTATACATAGGTTACCTGCTACTTCATACATGTATACATAGGTTACCTGCTACTTCATACATGTATACATAGGTTACCTGCTACTTCATACATGTATACATAGGTTACCTGCTACTTCATACATGTATACATAGGTTACCTGCTACTTCATACATGTATACATAGGTTACCTGCTACTTCATACATGTATACATAGGTTACCTGCTACTTCATACATGTATACATAGGTTACCTGCTACTTCATACATGTATACATAGGTTACCTGCTACCCATACATGTATACATAGGTTACCTGCTACCCATACATGTATACATAGGTTACCTGCTACCCATACATGTATACATAGGTTACCTGCTACCCATACATGTATACATAGGTTACCTGCTACCCATACATGTATACATAGGTTACCTGCTACCCATACATGTATACATAGGTTACCTGCTACTTCATACATGTATACATAGGTTACCTGCTACCCATACATGTATACATAGGTTACCTGCTACCCATACATGTATACATAGGTTACCTGTTACCCATACATGTATACATAGGTTACCTGCTACCCATACATGTATACATAGGTTACCTGCTACCCATACATGTATACATAGGTTACCTGCTACCCATACATGTATACATAGGTTACCTGCTACTTCATACATGTATACATAGGTTACCTGCTACTTCATACATGTATACATAGGTTACCTGCTACTTCATACATGTATACATAGGTTACCTGCTACTTCATACATGTATACATAGGTTACCTGCTACTTCATACATGTATACATAGGTTACCTGCTACTTCATACATGTATACATAGGTTACCTGCTACACATACATGTATACATAGGTTACCTGCTACTTCATACATGTATACATAGGTTACCTGCTACTTCATACATGTATACATAGGTTACCTGCTACTTCATACATGTATACATAGGTTACCTGCTACACATACATGTATACATAGGTTACCTGCTACTTCATACATGTATACATAGGTTACCTGCTACTTCATACATGTATACATAGGTTACCTGCTACTTCATACATGTATACATAGGTTACCTGCTACTTCATACATGTATACATAGGTTACCTGCTACTTCATACATGTATACATAGGTTACCTGCTACACATACATGTATACATAGGTTACCTGCTACTTCATACATGTATACATAGGTTACCTGCTACTTCATACATGTATACATAGGTTACCTGCTACTTCATACATGTATACATAGGTTACCTGCTACTTCATACATGTATACATAGGTTACCTGCTACTTCATACATGTATACATAGGTTACCTGTTACTTTATCATACATGTATACATAGGTTACCTGCTACTTCATACATGTATACATAGGTTACCTGTTACTTTATCATACATGTATACATAGGTTACCTGCTACTTCATACATGTATACATAGGTTACCTGCTACTTCATACATGTATACATAGGTTACCTGCTACTTCATACATGTATACATAGGTTACCTGCTACTTCATACATGTATACATAGGTTACCTGTTACTTTATCATACATGTATACATAGGTTACCTGCTACTTCATACATGTATACATAGGTTACCTGTTACTTTATCATACATGTATACATAGGTTACCTGCTACTTCATACATGTATACATAGGTTACCTGCTACTTCATACATGTATACATAGGTTACCTGCTACTTCATACATGTATACATAGGTTACCTGCTACTTCATACATGTATACATAGGTTACCTGCTACTTCATACATGTATACATAGGTTACCTGCTACTTCATACATGTATACATAGGTTACCTGTTACTTTATCATACATGTATACATAGGTTACCTGCTACTTCATACATGTATACATAGGTTACCTGCTACTTCATACATGTATACATAGGTTACCTGCTACTTCATACATGTATACATAGGTTACCTGCTACTTCATACATGTATACATAGGTTACCTGCTACTTCATACATGTATACATAGGTTACCTGCTACCCATACATGTATACATAGGTTACCTGCTACCCATACATGTATACATAGGTTACCTGCTACTTCATACATGTGTACATAGGTTACCTGCTACTTCATACATGTATACATAGGTTACCTGCTACTTCATACATGTATACACAGGTTACCTGTTACTTCATACATGTATACACAGGTTACCTGCTACTTCATACATGTATACATAGGTTACCTGCTACTTCATACATGTATACATAGGTTACCTGCTACTTCATACATGTATACATAGGTTACCTGCTACTTCATACATGTATACATAGGTTACCTGTTACTTCATACATGTATACATAGGTTACCTGCTACTTCATACATGTATACATAGGTTACCTGCTACTTCATACATGTATACATAGGTTACCTGCTACTTCATACATGTATACATAGGTTACCTGCTACTTCATACATGTATACATAGGTTACCTGTTACTTCATACATGTATACATAGGTTACCTGCTACCCAAGTATTGAAACATATAATTACGTCACCATTGACAGCCAGTTATAACCCGACTTTAGTATTTCATTTAAATGTTTTACAAGAGAGGCTGAGATTTGAGAATTCGTAGCGGTCGACAGTACTTGCGCGCTCTGCTTGGGCACTAGTAGGCCATTCATGGCCTACCAGTGCGCAACACGCAAGTAGGCACTCGACAGAGTGCAGCAGGCACGTGCAGAGGGGGGGGCTAGGGGGGCTTGAGCACCTGCCCTTTTGCAGAAAGTGCCCTTGTGTGGGGGGAAAATAAGGGCTTGTGTTGGGGGGGCAATAAGGGCTTATGTGGGGGCCAATAAGGGCTTGTGTGGGGGACCAATAAGGGCTTGTGTGGGGGGCCAATAAGTGCCATTGGCCCTTCAAGACGAACATTTGACAAGTAATGATAAATTCCACTATCATAATGAATTATCTTTTAATCTGCCATCAGTCAGTTTTAGTTTCAGACTAATGAGAACATATTGCTTATTTTACTGTCCAATGACATGAAATGGCACAAGGGAAGGACTCCACAAAAAGACCACCCCCAAAAATACACATGTGCCCTTTTTCTGGAGTTTGAGCCCCTGCCCCCCCAGTGCTCTCTGCACGGCCCTGGAGTGCAGTTCTAGTTGTATCCTGCATCTGAGCCACGGACCACAATTTGACCTCTCAGACCCAAAGCTAAAAGCTTGTCGTTGGATATAGGAGGTGGTGCCATATATGAGAGACAGGCGTTGATAGATAGATATAGGAGGTGGTGCCATATATGAGAGACAGGCGTTGATAGATTGGATATAGGAGGTGGTGCCATATATGAGAGACAGGCGTTGATAGATAGATATAGGAGGTGGTGCCATATATGAGAGACAGGCGTTGATAGATTGGATATAGGAGGTGGTGCCATATATGAGAGACAGGCGTTGATAGATTGGATATAGGAGGTGGTGCCATATATGAGAGACAGGCGTTGATAGATTGGATATAGGAGGTGGTGCCATATATGAGAGACAGGCGTTGATAGATTGATAGATTCTTGTAATTTAAGTAATGCCGATGTTTTAACAATAATTTAACTCTCAACTGTTATAAAGATCTATGAGGGTCCATTTGGTTACCAACTCTCAACCATCATTTAAGCTGCAGGACCACCCGGACCCCCCTCAAGGACCACTGGTTGAAAACCACTGTCTTAGAAGGTCAATATTATAGATATTTCCAAGAGATTGTTATACACGAGAGAGAGAGAGAGAGAGAGAGAGAGAGAGAGCTCCATGTCCTCTGGCAGCAGTCAGAGCCGTCGCTTCGTGTCTCATTAGACTAGGCTCCCGGTGCCCGGAGGGACTGAGTGGGCAGAGTAGACCGTCGCCGTGACGATGGTTACCGTTCCCCGTGGCAACAAAATGAGGATTTTAATTAGAGCTGATCTCACCCACAGACAGACAGACGCTCGCAAACACATTAAAACACACAAATACATACGTGTGTGTGTGTGTGTGTGTGTGTGTGTGTGTGTGTGTGTGTGTGTGTGTGTGTGTGTGTGTGTGTGTGTGTGTGTGTGTGTGTGTGTGTGTGTGTGTGTGTGTGTGTGTGTGTGTGTGTGTGTGCGTACATCAGAATACATTTTATTGTCTGGGGTTTGTAGCGGGTGAAATCGTTTTTGTTATTTCTATAAGAGAAGGAGGAGATGGAGATTGGGGGGGGGGTGGACAAGGGGGAAGAGATAATAATAATATCTACTGTACATACACAGCAGGTGCAATGGCCAATAGGGAAGATGGGAACCGCAAAGGTTCCCAGTTCGATCCCTGTGGGCTCCCCCAGAGTCGGAGTGTCCTTGAGCAAGACACTGAACCACTAATTGCTCCCGGTGTGCAGGTTGGTCAGTGCCTTGCATGGTTTCCTAGCTCTGCCATGGGTGTGTGAATGGATGAATGTAATGCACAACCTGTGTGTGTGTGTGTGTGTGTGTGTGTGTGTGTGTGTGTGTGTGTGTGTGTGTGTGTGTGTGTGTGTGTGTGTGTGTGTGTGTGTGTGTGTGTGTGTGTGTGTGTGTGTGTGTGTGTGTGTGTGTGTGTGTGTGTGTGCGTGTGTGCGTGCGTGCACACATGACTTGACATGACTGTCCCCAGACCTGGGCATGGAGCCACAGGGCAGGGGACATGTGGAGCCACAGGGCTGGGGACATGACTGTCCCCAGCCCTGGGCATGGAGCCGCAGGGCAGGGGACATGACTGTCCCAAGCCCTGGGCATGGAGCCGCAGGGCAGGGGACATGACTGTCCCCAGCCCTGGGCATGGAGCCGCAGGGCAGGGGACATGACTGTCCCCAGCCCTGGGCATGGAGCCGCAGGGCAGGGGACATGACTGTCCCCAGCCCTGGGCATGGAGCCGCAGGGCAGGGGACATGACTGTCCCAAGCCCTGGGCATGGAGCCACAGCCCTGGGCATGGAGCCACAGCCCTGGGCATATGGAGCCACAGGGCAGGGGACATGACTGTCCCCAGCCCTGGGCATGGAGCCACAGGGCAGGGGACATGACTGTCCCCAGCCCTGGGCATGGAGCCACAGGGCAGGGGACATGACTGTCCCCTGCCCTGGGCATGGAGCCACAGGGCAGGGGACATGACTGTCCCCTGCCCTGGGCATGGAGCCACAGGGCAGGGGACATGACTGTCCCCAACCCTGGGCATGGAGCCACAGGGCAGGGGACATGACTGTCCCAAGCCCTGGGCATGGAGCCACAGGGCAGGGGACATGACTGTCCCAAGCCCTGGGCATGGAGCCACAGCCCTGGGCATGGAGCCACAGCCCTGGGCATGGAGCCACAGCCCTGGGCATATGGAGCCACAGGGCAGGGGACATGACTGTCCCCAGCCCTGGGCATGGAGCCACAGGGCAGGGGACATGACTGTCCCCAGCCCTGGGCATGGAGCCACAGGGCAGGGGACATGACTGTCCCCAGCCCTGGGCATGGAGCCACAGGGCAGGGGACATGACTGTCCCCAGCCCTGGGCATGGAGCCACAGGGCAGGGGACATGACTGTACCCTGCCCTGGGCATGGAGCCACAGGGCAGGGGACATGACTGTCCCCAGCCCTGGGCATGGAGCCACAGGGCAGGGGACATGACTGTCCACAGCCCTGGGCATGGAGCCACAGGGCAGGGGACATGACTGTCCCCAGCCCTGGGCATGGAGCCGCAGGGCAGGGGACATGACTGTCCCCAACCCTGGGCATGGAGCCGCAGGGCAGGGGACATGACTGTCCCCAGCCCTGGGCATGGAGCCGCAGGGCAGGGGACATGACTGTCCCCAGCCCTGGGCATGGAGCCACAGGGCAGGCATCTCTCATCCAGTCTGAAGTGTATGTAATCATGCAGCTCTGCCCGGCTGGAGAGCATTAGCCCACTAAGACCTGGAACGCATCTGTGTCACGTTAAGCTTTTAACCACTTTTTAACCATTATTTATAAAACTTTAGCCTTTTTTTTATTGTGGAAAATGTGGCACAAATCTTTGAATATATATTCTTTCACAGCGAACGTTTTTTAACTCATATCTTTGCTTCTGGGTGGGTCCCTGGAACAACATATTTTCAGATGGGGGTCGGCGGCCAATTACATTACATTTTTGAGGTCCTTGACATGAAATAGTTTGAGAATCCACTCTGAGTTTTTTCAGAAAACTGTTAGAAGACTTTTTTCTTTTGAATCTGTTCTCGGATCTCAATGAGTTAGAAGAGCACATAGCATAGCAGAGCAGTGGAGAGCGTTGTCCTTGACAGTCACGGCCCCGGGGAAGGAGTGGGAGTCTTTTCATCTCTCTGGCTGCCTGTGGTACAGCCACACAGCGGAGCCTGTGGTTCAGCCACACAGCGGAGCCTGTGGTACAGCCACACAGCGGAGCCTGTGGTACAGCCACACAGCCTGTGGTACAGCCACACAGCCTGTGGTACAGCCACACAGCGGAGCCTGTGGTACAGCCACACAGCCTGTGGTACAGCCACACAGCCTGTGGTACAGCCACACAGCGGAGCCTGTGGTACAGCCACACAGCGGAGCCTGTGGTACAGCCACACAGCGGAGCCTGTGGTACAGCCACACAGCGGAGCCTGTGGTACAGCCACACAGCGGAGCCTGTGGTACAGCCACACAGCGGAGCCTGTGGTACAGCCACACAGCGGAGCAAAGTGGCAGACAGGGCTTTTTCGCCAGGCCTGACATTAAGTACGAGACAAAAGGAATGAAGAGCAGCAGATGGTCTGGATCAAATAGACACGGCCTATAGGCTACATGGGGGGAAACGGACATATTATCATGGTTTAGAGCCGTGATTCTCAACCTTGGTTTATTCCAACGAACCCCAGTTTGAGGCCACAGACTAATAGTGTTGATTTTGTCGACTATACAAACGAAAAATGTTTGTCCACTGACCTTTTTTTCACAGACGACAACTGGATAAAAACTAAGCCATGATGACTAAAAGGTTGCCAGTTCGAACCCTGTGGGCTACCCCAGAGTTAGTGTCGAAGTGTCCTTGAGCAAGACTCTGAACCCCTGATTGCTCCTGATGTGCTGGTCGGTGCCTTGCATGGTTTCCGCCGCCATTGGTGTATGAATGTGTGTGTGAATGGGTGAATGTAACGCACAATCTATGTAAAGCGCTTTGGATAAAGGCGCTATATAAATGCAGCATTTATAGGCCTACAGTTTTACAGTCTATATATGTGATGTATGCCATGCTTTTGTTATTGCTTAATGTAAGTCGCTCTGGATTAAGAGCGTCTGCTAAATGCCTAAATTGTAAATTGTAAATTCTTTATAGTATACATACTATATAGTATTTCGTCAACAAATAAAAACTTGACAAAAATGTCTAGTGGAGAAGAGATCCAGTAGAACTAAAAGACAGGGGTGCCCGCTGGCCTAGTGGTCCAGGCGCATCATGCCACATATAGGCTCTGGGCCTGACAGCGTGTCGCGTGTTCGAGTCCCGTTCATGACCACATTTTGCTGCATGTCTCTCCCCTTCTCTCTCTCTCCCTCTTTCCTGTCTATCTTCACTTGATACTATCAATAAAGGCAGAAAAGCAAAAAAAACAAATCTTTGAAAATAACTAAAAGACAAGTCATAGTATGTTTGGTTGTGCTCTGAAAATAGCCGATCTACAAGTGCACAGCGCGTCGCACTGTGACGTGTTGTGACCTTGTAGATTGGCTATTTTGTTATTTGGCTAATGGTGGCCATATGGATTTGGCCGCTCCGGCGCCCCCGAAGGTCGCCGGCTCGGGCGCCCCCAGCTAAATCCACCCGCTTTGACTGTTATCAATGGACAAGACCGCAGTTATCAGTTCGGATCAGTACGATTGTTTTCGACGAGTACGGGCATGCTCTGCCGACTGATAAAAAAAACCTGAGGTTGGCAAACATGCGTCAATATTAAGACCGATAAGATCGGTTAACGTGTCATCAACACCAATCGCAGCCAGTAGGCTCCAGACGAGCCGATCGGCTAGATAAGATCGGCGTAATAAGTAACCTACTGGGAATTATCGGTTGATTTTCGGTCGAAACGGCTGCTAAATCACTAGAGCCTGCCCTGGGCTACATCTGTGCAAAAAATGTGGTGCTTTTAGACAAATTAGCGCGAAATCACCCTTATTTCTCCGTATAAGCTCCTCCAATAAGTGATGTGACTGTTCGGTTATTTATGAATGTGCGAGATTTATTCTCAGAAATTGGAGTAAAATATATATTGGGTCAAATTGATTGATCAACTGTAGAGAGCTGTGGGTCTTCACATTCCAGTAGGTGAAAGGATCTCGCTCAGGGGTAGAGTGGCCACTAGGTGGCTCAGGGGTAGAGTGGCCACTAGGTGGCTCAGGGGTAGAGTGGCCACTAGGTGGCTCAGGGGTAGAGTGGCCACTAGGGGGCGGCGGTGGCTCAGGGGTAGAGTGGCCAGATGTGGGTCTTCACATTCCAGTAGGTGAAAGGATGCAAACCCTTGAATTGGGGGTTGTGAGAGCTGCTTATCAACTCCCTGTTGTGAAAGAAGCCATTTATGACACCTTCCAGGAGGAGTGTTAACTCACTACTTAAAGGACCACTTCACCACTTTTCAACTTCTCTTCCTATAATTGGTCCTAACTAATGTTCATGATAAAATACCACCATTTTTTCCTACTCAGTCTGTGTCTCATAGGAAGGCTATGGGCAGTTCAGAAACCCGTCCACCAGTGACATCATCGATGGTGAATCCAAGCTAATAGAAACGGCAGGCATTCTTTTCCTGAAAAGTTGCAATGCAAAAGTTGAAGCCATCGTTCTCACGATAATAACAATCTAAATATATTTTAAAACAAATCTTGTTTAAAAATAATCTACCTAATGATGATGTCACTGGTGGACGGGTGTCCGAACTGCCCAAAGCCCTCCTATGAGACACAGACTGAGTAGGAAAAAATGGTGGTGTTTTATCATGAACATTAGTGAGGACCAATTATATGAAGAGATGTTGAAAAGTGGTGAAGTGGTCCTTTAAGAACATGTCAATGCAGGATGAAGTAACTATCTTTAATTCCTTTTCAATTGTTTAATGTGTTCTAATAACCCATCGTATATTGGGTTGGTAAAAAGCCTAGATAATAAATATCTGTAATAGTATAACAGTTTAATCTAGGCAGAGATAGCAGTTGGGCTCACATCACAGGAAGTAATGGGAGCCGACTGCACTAGTAAACTGCTCTCTCAGAAGAGGAAGCAGTAAATACAGCTTTTCCATTGGCTTAGAGTGTGCACTGGGAGGGTTCCTAGAGTTCTCTGGGTGTTTAGTATACTGGCAGAGACAATGGGGACCTCAGATTCAATCACCATGACATCGTAACATCACAAGAGCAGGCAGAAGGCCAGCGGTAATTATAAATGCTATATATATAATTGTGCATTATTATTAACTTGTGTTGTTGTTTAATCAGGAAGGTAACTGACCGTATATTCTTGTCTTTTTCCCTTTCTCATTTATCCATGAAGATTTAAAACCACTTAGTGATACATATATCACTGAACTAAGTCTGAAAAGCATCAAGGAAGCTGAGTTTTACCAAGATCTGAATAGTCCTGAGACAGGGCTGATTCTGGGAAGCTTAGAGTGTTAAATAAGAGCTAAACTTCTACCGAGCAAAGCAGGAGACAGCAAATAGCGTGTGCAAAGTCACATGCAGTGTTGTAATACTTACATATTGTAACGGGGAAGAGTGAACGGAACGTGTGTATGATTGTTGTAAGTGTTTATGATTAATAATGAATTAATAAAAACCCTATAAAAAGCACGTTTGAGTTCGTCAAAGATAAGCGTATTGGAACATTTAGTTCACCTGTGCGTGTTAGTCTCAATCTGTTTGCATCTTGAGGCCGGTCGGAGCCTGGCTCAAACTCACCGAAAACCCAACAGTGACAGTGACGTGATGCGGCAGCCAAGTCTATGGACTTTTAACATTTACTGTAAGCAGTGACGTGATGCGGCAGCCACAGTGACGTGATGCGGCAGCCACAGTGACGTGATGCGGCAGCCACAGTGACGTGATGCGGCAGCCACAGTGACGTGATGCGGCAGCCACAGTGGCAAGCCCTCACTTCTTTCCCGCGAGTGCGATTCTTTTCTTTACTCGACGTTTAAACGTTGACCCGGACGTTACCTCAGCCAGCTGACGCTGTATCTCAAAATGTTGGCTTGGGGTTAAGAAAAGGTGAAGGTCTGCTTTGTTACGTTTCAGAGACTCTCTCTAGCAGCACCAGAGCTACAGTACATTCAGCTGCTGTCACACTGTGACTTACGGTTATGACATTTTGAGCTTGGCGGCACTTCTAAAATCTCAAGTCAGCCACCATTATATCCCACACGACCAAGTGGCCGTGCGTGCGTGCGTGCGTGTAATGTGTGTGTGTGTGTGTGTGTGTGTGTGTGTGTGTGTGTGTGTGTGTGTGCGTGTGCGTGCGTGTGCGTGTGCGTGTGTGTACGTAGGTTTCTTTGTGCACAGGTATCTTAAAATGTTTCTCCTGGGTCTCATATAAACGTTTTCCAACAGCACCAATCTCTCCTCCCATCAGACAAGCTTATAGCCCTGCAACGCTGCACATCATGTCAGCACAAATCACCACTCCAGAACCACACCGACCCGACCCGAGCCGTTTGAAGCCGGTGCTTACAGAAGCCCCGTGTGCAGATAAGACGCCGTGAAATACACCCTGCTTTGTGTACTTTGTTGTTGCATGCCTGTACTGTACTGCGCTTGTACTGTACAGGCATTGTGGGCTCTTGTAGATCGGCTTTTTCTTTTGCAGCGCGGCATGCAGCACGGCATGCTGCATGCAGCACGGCATGCTGCATGCAGCACGGCATGCTGCATGCTGCATGCAGCATGCCGTGCTGCATGCAGCATGCCGTGCTGCATGCAGCATGCAGCACGGCATGCTGCATGCAGCATGCCGTGCTGCATGCCGTGCAGCACGGCATGCAGCACGGCATGCTGCATGCAGCATGCAGCATGCTGCATGCTGCATGCCGTGCTGCATGCTGCATGCAGCACGGCATGCAGCACGGCATGCTGCATGCTGCATGCAGCATGCAGCATGCAGCATGCAGCATGCAGCATGCTGCATGCTGCATGCTGCATGCAGCACGGCATGCTGCATGCAGCACGGCATGCACGGACATATTTCAAAAGACAGTAAGACAGTAAGACAGATACATTCCCTGTTTTAAAACCCAACAGAGTTGAAGTGACTAAACCAGCTGCCTATCAGTGGTGGGAAAAGTACGAATACTGCAATTTAGAACTACTCCGTTACAAGTCAAAGTACGGAATTGAAAATGTACTTGAGTAAAAGTACAGAAGTATCGGCATCAGAATGTACTTAAAGTACTAAAAGTAAAAGTGCTCATTTTGCAAAATGTCAAAGTTCAAAATGTGTACAGTCTATTGAAAATAGCAGATCTACAAGCTCACAATGCGTCGCGTTGCGACGCATTGTGAGCTTGTAGATCTGCAATTTCCAAATGGCCAAAATGTATAGGGTTGAAGTGGTTAATGTATGTTTTCTGATCAAATTTTTATTCGCTAAAAAAACTAAAGTTTTCAAATAATTGTAGTGAAGTAAAAGTACACATTTTGGCTCTGAGATGTAGTGGAGTAGAAGTAAAAATACCTCAAAATTGTACTTAAAGTACAGTACTTAAGTAAAAGTACTTAGTTACTTTCCACCACTGCTATATATCTACTGATGATGTCTCTCACTGGGCGGATTTCTGAAACGTTACAACGTTCTCTTCTCCACGGTCCTCCCCTGAGACAGACTCCCCTGAGTCGACAGAAATGACAGCAATCTTACAATGACCATTAGAGTGAGGAACCAATTGAAGACGGGTTGGAAATGGGAGAAGTGGCTTTTAACATTTTAATTTATCCTCACTTTTAGTCCCGCTGGTGAGAGCACATGGTCTCTAAAGGATGGCATTAAGGGGGGATTCACACTATGGTCCCTGATGCGCACTCGGGACCACTTGGCAGATGTTGTTGTAGTGTGAACGATGCGTCCCGTTCCTGGGAGTGGATCACACAACCGCTCCCAGGACCGCATCGGGACCGATTGAAGTGTACTCTGGTACGGATCGATGCAATGTGAAAGCATTGAATACAGTTGAATGTAGTGTACTGGGATACGGATCGATGCAATGTGAAAGCATTGAATACAGTTGGATGAAGTGTACTGGGATACGGATCGATGCAATGTGAAAGCATTGAATACAGTGGAATGAAGTGTACTCGGGTACAGTAGAATCAAGGCCAATGTGAATCATGGCCAGCGGGGACCAGGCAACTGTATTCGGGAACAGTTTGAATCAAATGGACTCAGTTTGAATCCCCTATAAGTCTGGACAGTTTAAACTAGTCTTGGTTGAACACAGAGGACAGTTTAAACTAGTCTTGGTTGAACACAGAGGACAGTTTAAACTAGTCTTGGTTGAACACAGATCGAGGAGATATTGAAATGAAGCCAATGCTGGGAAACCTCATCATTGTTTGTTTAGAACACTTTTAACTATAAACAGATTGGATTTGGCAGCCAAGTCTATGGACTTTTAATGTTTGTTTGAGGCAGTTAAACAAACATTGCCAGGCACCCCTCACTTCACATGAGTGTGATTTTTATTTGTCAGCATTTGTTTTCTCATGAATTGGGACTCATTTAGTCTACCAGGAAGAACTCGTCCAAATAAAGACATATCCGTCATCTCCCAGTAGTCCAATAATATACTGTATATGTCATGATGTGTACAGTAAGCACCTTGACAGTAACACATTGATCGGCTATTTTCAAATTAAGTGGTTAATGCATGTATTGTATACAATTTATGCAATGGTAAATGGTGCATTTATATAGCGCCTTTATCCAAGGCGCTTTACAGAGATTGTGCATCAATTCACCCATTCACACACACATTCATACAACGATGGCAGCGGAAACCATGCAAGGCACCAACCTGCACATCAGGAGCAATTAGGGGTTCAGAGTCTTGCTCAAGGACACTTCGACACTAACTCTGGGGGAGCCCGGGTTCGAACCACTCTACCCCTGAGCCACGGTGCCACCGCCACCCCTATAGAATGTCACGGGGCAGCCCGTGCCCTATAGACAATATCAAGGACCTTATTGCACACAGACCACACAGTTGAGTCAACTTGATCAATTATTGACAAACAGCTGGACTGAAAGTAACGGTTTATGTATATTGTACAAATGACATTTTTAGTAATTAACACAATGGTTGAAAGAGTTTTTAAATGTTTACATTCGTATTTATTAATTTGACACTGAAGTTGCATTATGTTTGTCACCTGTCTCTCCTCTGCACTGCTGCCACTCCTCTCTAGATCGGAGGGGGCCAAGTACTGTGGAGGAGGAGGGGTGTTTGTTCCTGTTGTGTTTCATTTGCATTGTATGTTTGGCTCCTGAAATGGTATACTGAATGGTATTTATTTGAAAAGACGTTTAGAAGTGAATCAGTCGTTGTAGATTAACTCATGGGCCTCATGGATTGGCCTTTGCATTCATGAGATAATTGATACCAATTACTGTGATTTGTGTTTGGTTTGTCCCACCTGTTTAAGAGCAGGAATGCTGCAGGTGAGGAGAGGTTCAGTCTGACGGGAGGCTAGTAGAGAGAACATCAGGGGAGAGCTGTATTGAAGGAGGCATAATATAGGCAAACAGTTCCTGTTTGTTATTTTTCTTTAAAGTCTAGCCATCAAGTGCTAATTTTGTTTCTCATTTTGGAACGTTGTGTTGTTCAGTATTATTAAATTTTTTTGTGCTTGTCGCCGGCTTGCATTGATTAAAGCATTTTTCAAGGTAAATAACAATAACTAAAAAACATCGCTAGGATGCAACTGGGACGTATCCTGTGTGATGTATCCTGAGGTCATCAGGGTTTCGGGAATTCGGGTCTTCCAACATCATACCCCTCACTCAGGCGACCCAGCCGGGGTGATCAAGTCCCGACTTACGTCCCAGTAGCTACCCTCGATCAGACCCACTAGGGAAAAACCAGGGACACACAATCCGCTGCTCCAGAACTACTCTGCCGGTACTGGGAGGGCCATCCGGCGGGTACCGGGCGGGCCATTAGGCACTGTGGGTTGACTCCTGTCTGGCCGGGCCCCTCCTACACCTCACCAGGTCCACTCCTGCTCTCACCAGGAGTACGACCAGGACCTGTGCGTTGCACCAGATTCCAGCACCAGACACTTCATTCGGGAGTGGTGGATTCCGCAGGCTCCACCGACAGGGTAACAGGTAAATAAAATGCCTAAGATGAATTTGTGGACTGGTCTACTTCCTGGAGGCTCCGGACATCGGCTGGCATTACCACAGTCATGATGTGTACAGTAAGCACAGTAAGCACACGGCTATTTTCAAATGAAGTGGTTAATGCATGTATTGTAGTAATAATCCAAATCTACAAAGTAAACTAGTAAATAAATGTACATAAATGTAGTCGAGTAAAAGTACAATATTGAATATATTTGGATGTAGTGTCTTTATGTGGCTCATAAACAGTTTTTGTTTCTACGTTTTTTCAACGTATTGCCCGATTATTAGACACGAAAAGTATCTACGTGATGTGTGTGAAGTGTGAAGCACAATGGAGACTTGACATTCAATGCAACATTTATCTGCCATGTGTTCTGGAAACCTATCTCAATATATAGACTACTCTATAGACAATATAGACAACTCTATAGACAATATAGACAACTCTATTGAAGAAAGATCCCCATGTTAATAATCTGTGCCACAATTCAAGTGGTAATCTTTTTTTTAACCCGTTTACGACTATTCCAATTATTTAAAAAAAAGCCTTCTAAATCCTGAACTAAGTTTTCAGATTTTGTTTTTCTTCTAATATTAATTCAAAAATTACAAAAATGTTATGCTGCTATAAGATACTGTACATAGCAACAAGAACCCCAAAATGGGAACGTTTGGTGTTTTAAGCATTATGTTATACTTTAGCTATTGAAAAATAGCAGATCTACAAGCTCATAGCGCAGCACCAAGTGCCGCGCTATGACCTTGTAGATCTGCTATTTTTTTTAAATCGTGAAAAACTTTGAATATATATTATTTCAGAGTGAATGTTTTTAACTCAAATCTTTGCTTCTGGGGGGGGGTTCCTGGAACAACATATTTTCAGATGGGGGTCGGTGGCCAATTACATATCATTTTTGGGGTCCTTGACATGAAATAGTTTCAAAACCACTAACATAGAAATATGGGTTAGGATTTAGAAAACATTTTGTAGAATCGAGCTCAGGTCTAAATAGGATAAGGTATTTGCGATGTGTATACTGATTAGGCTCTTCGACATGGGGGTAATAGGATGCTTTTGCAACTATCTGCTCTCCTTTGAAGGATACTGCATGCGCTCAAGCTGGCAAAACATCATATTTGTGTTGGATGGCGGAATCGCCGGCTGACATCAATAAATTGTTCCCCATCGTGTTTAGCATTTTTCCACATACAGATACAGTGCCTTTTGTTTGTAGCAGATATAAAACATCGAAATGTAATATGCCGAGAATTATAGGAATGCTCTAATTGCCTCGTTCGACTTCAAAACCACGAGGTCGACATGCAGCTCAAAAAGCTGTCTGAGAAATATCAGACACCGACTGAGAATATCATGACTGGGACTGAGCTTTGCATATATTTGCTGTGTCTTGCTGTCAGTCAAGGCTTTACGCAAGGTGAGAAACAGAAACGGAGAAACAGAGCAGGGCAGAAAATAATAACTCGATGCTCCCTTGTTCCCACTCTGGCCCCTTTCAGAGGACGGACTAAACCTAGCCTGCTACGTTATCTAGCAATTTGTGACCAAATTCTTTAAGTTTTTCATGATCATATGAAAGAAGGGAATCATATACTACAAGTTGACATATTGGTTGTGCAGTTTGACCCACCAGTTTTGAAGACATGTCTTATAGAGTAATGTCTTAGTTTTGGAGACATGTCTTATAGAGTAATGTCTTAGTTTTGGAGACATGTCTTATAGAGTAATGTCTTAGTTTTGGAGACATGTCTTATAGAGTAATGTCTTAGTTTTGGAGACGTGTCTTATAGAGTAATGTCTTAGTTTTGGAGACATGTCTTATAGAGTAATGTCTTAGTTTTGGAGACATGTCTTATAAAGTAATGTCTTAGTTTTGGAGATATACTGTATATCAGGGGTGCCCAGACTTTTTTGACTTGAGAGCTACTTTCCAAATGACCAGCGTAACAAGATCTACCCACCAAAAAATAGGATCTCATTGCTGAAAATAGTTTAAAGAACATGACAAACACACTTGGAATGGGAAATATAGGGGGGAAATGGAAATAGTTTTTGATTTTGTATGTAACTTTCTAATGCTACGGATATTTGTGCTCAACACTCTTGAAAACAAAGTATTCTGTTGTGGGTTAACAGGCCATTTTTTATGTCAATCAATCAAGTCACCTTAATTCAAGTGTCAGATGCCAAATTATTTATTTAAATTATATATGTTTTAGGGCCATGTCATGTGGTCTACCTGCACAACCTTTGTGATCTACTGGTAGATCGCGATCTACCTTTTGGGCAGCCCTGCTGTATATCAAGACGATGCAATCGACCTACTATACTGTACACTAGAGCAGAGCCTATACTGGCTGCAATCGGTTGATTTTCATTCAAATCCACTAGAAAGGCTGTGAGTGACATTTTAATACATTGCTGAAAGGTGGGGGTCTGAGGGTGGATAGGTGCTATCCAGGTGCTGCATTGTTCTCAAATGGGGTGAACTTGAGTATCTTGGGTACTTTCATTCAGGGGTGTCTTTGAGTGCGGCAGATTTCAAAATGAGTTCATAGCACAGGCAGACTCTTCACATACTAGAGCATGTCTGAAATAAGTGTCAGAGCTGAAATGGACATGTAAATATGAGCTAAATGCTTAAACATGTAGCTAGGTGTAATGTTAGAGACCACAGAAGTGAACCTTTCAAGCCTGATTTCTCAACTCTCTGTTTTCTGCAAGACATTACTCTATAAGCCATATCTCCGAAACTGGTGGGTCACACTGAACAACCAATATGTCAATTTGAAGCTATGATTCCCTGCTTTCATATGACATGAAAAAACGAAAATTCAAAAAAATTCAATGGCAGTCCCTCAGTCAAATTTAGTCACATATAGTCTCATATACACCAACAGTTGTTTGCTCTCTCTCAGTGACCTTAAAGCCAAATTCCAATACCGCAACTTTCACACTCGCTCACTCCCCTCGCGTCCTCCACTCGCTCCTCGGCTCCGCCCCCAGCGAGGAGGAGTGGAGGAGGAGAGGATTCAATGCGAGGACAGAGTGGTGGAGACGGTGGAGTGGATTTGCCTCTAGAATCGGAATGTACTCCGCTGTCATTTCAAAGCGACGGCACATTCCGCGATCACTTATGACGTGAATCAATTCAATTCAAAGGGCTTTATTCATAGATATATATCTATGGCTTTATTGGCATGGGAAAACATACGTTTACATTGCCAAAGCAAAAGTGGTGGAACAATACAGTGTCACACAGCTGGATCACTGGAACTCTGAACCCAGAGCCGTAGCCTACAGTCTACAGAATAGACAATTCATTTTTGTGCATGTAACCGAGGCCAATGACTGTGTATGTATTGGTAACATGTGCAACAAGGCTATTTATTCCTGAAATAGTGAATAAGCGCCAGGATGCGCACACTTTTATATGATTGTGAATGTGAAGGGAATTCCTGACCTGCCCGCAGCCCGCGTTCCTTTTTGCTCGTATAAATAACCCCCCCCCCCCCCCCCCCCCCCCTCCTCGGACAGTCCCTCCTCCGACGGTTTTTGCAAATAACGGACACTATAACAGGAATTATTATAGGTAGTCTCTCTGACTTACATATTCAGTTCAGTCCACATATAAATAAATACATATTTGTCACCGTCATAAGGCGTCATTCATAGCAGTCTGTGCATTCAGGCATGCACAGAGAGAAATTAACTATAGCTTTTGAGGTGCGCACAATATAGCCTACTTTTATTATGCTTATATCACACAACGCAATAAAGCCAGTGGCTTGTTGTGGTCCTTTCACTTTCACATAGGCTATAGGCTACTGTATCATTCTGAAGCTCTGCTCTATTAATTCAGCGAAAATGTGTCTCTTCAACAAACAGCAAAGCTTTTTAGTTTAATGTGTGTGCGTGCATGTGTGTGTTGGGTCAGCGACAGCGTCTCATCAGCCGCAGCGGCCGGCAGCTAGTGGATGGGGGGGGGGGGGGGGGGGGGGGGGGGCGGTTGCATAGTATCGGGTTTCAAGCAGTGTTTTCTGTGCCACATGTGGAGGAGGCGGACTTATGTCACTGGAGAAGGAAAAAAACATGTACACGTGATGCGGAAATCCGCAGCGAGGAGACAACATACCCCACCGAGCCTGCACCTGATGTACACTCGCTCTATGCGGTCTCGGAGAGCCCACTCGGCTCCTCCACTCGACTCCACTCTCCTCCTCGATGGGGCACTTTAACAATCGGAACGTTAACCATTTCCGGGTCAAGCTGGAATGACCCCGAGTGATCGAGTGGGAGTGAGCGAGTGGCCGAGATTTTGGGTATTGGAATTTGGCTTAAGGCTTCAACCTTGGATTGCCTTGCTGTTCCCATCCTGTTGAATTCATTCCACATGGGAACCACTCCAGTGTGGATCTATCTGGACTTCATGAGGTCCCCAGCAAGCACGCTCAGGGCCTGGACCAATCAGTGACGTCTCGATGGGGGCCAGATCAAGTCAAACCAAGACTAGTCAGGTCTGATATCGCCTGATTTCAACCAACACAAATTCTGCCCACTAAGACGGACGTCCCTGGATGAATCGGAGAGAGTCTGATCGAGGCCAGATCATATCATAACTAGTCAGATCTGTCCCAGAATAAGCTATATTATTTCAACCGGTGAAGACGTTCTGGAAATTAAATGACGTAAAGATCATCTCCATATTGGCTGTGATCTGGCCTAGTCCAGATCTATCTGGACTTCATGTGGTCCAGTCTGTGACATCAGTCCATGATGTCTGTCGCCGCATCACCTATGATGATGTATGACTCCAACTTTGGGCAAGGTTTCATAGAGGTCCATTATTATATGAAAACTATATAAAACATTTGTGAAAGCAAAAATGGTGGATTTACTTCAGTGGCTTATACTGGACGTGTTCTCTCGCACACGCGTATGCGCACATGTACGCACGCGCACGCACAGGGGCGCCGGTGACTCAGGGGTAGAGTGGCTGGATGGGGACCACAAGGTTGCCAGTTCGAACCCGTGCTCCCCCAGAGTTGGTGTCGAAGTGTCCTTGAGCAAGACACTGAACCCCTAATTGCTCCTGATGTGCAGGTTGGTGCCTTGCATGGTTTCGGCTGCCATCGGTGTATGAATGTGTGTGTGAATGGGTGAATGTAATGCACAATCTATGTAAAGCGCCTTGAATAAAGGCGCTATATAAATGCACCATTTACACACACACACACACACACACACACACACACACACACACACACACACACACACACACACACACACACACACACACACACACACACACACACACACACACACTTCAGCTTCTCCATGTCTTGCAGGGCCTGTCCATCATGCCACATAGTAGGCTATAGCTATCCTAGACCAAACACTCAGCATCCACATTCTGACCTGAACGTTATAGCTGTTATTCCTGCTTCCAATCACTATAATAAGTCCAAGTCCCCTTAACCACATTCTTAATTTGAGAGCACGCACGCAGCAATTCAACCAGAGCAGTGTTTACCGAATTATCCCAAATTGGTTTCAAATTCTTACTGTCAAATTCTCGCCCAAGCAAAGAACTTTAGTTGGGGAACAGAAACAGCAAGGGTCCCAGATAATTAACTACACCTCAAAATGGAATGGAGGAAAGTATAACTACGTATAAGCTACAGTTTCTTTTCATTTTCTTTTCTTTCTTTCAGTTTTCTGAAAAGTTTTCTATGTCAGTCGTTCTCAAACATTTTCATGTCAAGGACCCCCAAAATTAATGCAATTGGCCACCGACCCCCATCTGAAAATATGTAGTTCTGCACTGCGACGCGTTTTGAGCTTGTAGATCAGCTATTTTTGCTATATTTGAATTGGAATCCTGAAAAGTAACCTTTTGTATTTAATTTCAAATGCATTCAGTTATGAACTAAATACAAATACATTGGACATAAAAAAAATACATTTTAATACTAGTGATCAGCTGAAATCAATAATATAATCAATGTTCGGAAATCAACCTGAGGGCCGCATTAGTAGCCTGGCTAATAAGCCAGACTAATATCACACAACACTGTCGCGGTATATTAGTCTGGGCTGGCTCCACTTGGATTTCATTTCCCGGGGGGCGGGTTCAAACATTTTCTCTTCGACGCAATTGGTCAGAGCTACTGTCAGTCAAAGGTCTCAAGCATTGAACGTCACTGTACCAAAGCCCGCCCATATTGCATACCGTGTCCCGATTGGCCCGACCTGTTCTCGGTTGTAGGAAAGAGGCGTGCTACTGAGCCTCGCCAGACCCTAATCCGCTGGCAGGCAATTTTTTTTTTTGAAATGTCTACGGGGGAAAATGCATTGGGAATTATTTCCTGGGCCTGGCGTCGTTATGAAAGGGGGCGGGACTGCGACGCTCTATTACAGGGGTTTTCAACTGATTATGAACCAGGGACCACCACCACTTAGAATCAACCTGGGGACCACCACCCTGACTTAGAATCAACCTGGGGACCACTATTGTGTTGGGTGGGGAACTGGGGAGATGAGCTAAGATTAGTGATTTTGTAAGTTAACTTGCTATGCATCCCATGTGTATAAAATGCCCTCCCCGACCACCTGAGAGCACCACAATCCGTAGACGCTTTTAAAAGGGGACTTAAGACATTTCTTTTTAACAAGGCATTTGGCCAGTTGGACCATTAGTACTTTTAATCCTTTTAGCAGTATACCATGAAATGCATGAATTGTGCTAATTTTAGTCCTTTTATTTAATCATGCATTATTTTATCTTATTCTTCTTCTTGTTGTAGCACTTTGAGATTTGCTTCAAATGTAAAGTGCGTTATAAATAAAATGTATTATTATTATTATTATTATTATTAAAATACATCCCACTGTTTCTCAACCGTTGACTACTGATAGATAGATAGTTTTTATTAAAGTGTCCTACATCATAAGATGCCCAGCCCACACAGGCTTACAAGACACTCACAACATGGTACATACATAATGATACATATACACAAAATACATAGACAGTTACTTATGGATACATCGTTCTCCAACGTAACTGCCATGCCTTCTCTATGACTCTTCCTAAAACAAAAACTTCATTACTGAACAACCAATTTAACATAAAACATTCAGACATCCAAAACAAATCTGGGTTCTTATCCTGATTTTTTTCAAAAAAATAGTTTCTTAAATCATGGTATAGTGGACAATAGAAAACAAATTTAAACTCATCCTCTACAACTCCCACTACTACTACTGGTACTACTACTGGTAAAATGTCCTAATAATAATGACTCAACCAGACAATCCGGTGCACTTCCCCCTTCTTGAGATTCTAACTCCCCTTTTCTGTTGAATTTCTTGAACTCCAACTTGTCAGTAAATTACTACATGGATGGACTCATCATAGGTCACCAGGTCATTCAGTTCACAGTTTCTCAACTAGTGGAAAGAACATTTTAAAAAATCAACAAATCCTACATCACTAAATGCATGGTCAGGGACCACATGCAATACCTCCACGGACCACCAGTGGTCCACGGAGGAAAGCCCATGCTCTAATTAGACCCCTTTAGCACCAGTCGGTTCCCAATGGGAACCGGTTCAGTTCTTTGTGGTTCTCATAGTCCATGAGCCAGAGCCTCAAAATTACAATGTTAATTATGAATTGAGATTGATGATTAGATTGCTATCACCATGAAACATCCCCAGTTGATTACTTACACACGAAGACAATGATTTTATTGTATTACAAATTTTAAAATGTTAAATATGCAAATGAGGCATTATAGGCTATAGGAAAATGTGCAAAGAATTGAAAATATGAAAAAGCTACTACTGTGTAAGGGTTATCATATGTTAATTTACTTATTTTGATCCTATAAACAATTTAATATAGGTATAGGTATAGGAGCGCCACTTCTCTCATGTCTAATCTTTTTGGCAAAAAAGTTTGCATGTTTTAATAGTGTGTGTGTGTGTGTGTCTGCAAGCGTTGCGCACATGCACGCAAATGTGCGTGCATGTGCGCGCGCACATGTCTTATATGGGGCGTCCCCCCAATTCTAAAAGTACCATGCACTAAAACACTGCTCCTATACCAACAACATCAATACAGCATAGAATGGTGGACAAAATCCTCTATCCAACAACGAACAACACAATTATTTGAAGTCTTGGGTCTGAGGAACCTGATCAAATGTTGGTCGTGGATCAAATGCTGAATAAATAATGAGAGATAGGGTGAGAAGTTCAGCAACACGAGAGAGACTCGGAGTAGAACCGCTGCTCCTTCGCCTGGAAAGGAGCCAGCTTAGGTGGTTCGGGCATCTGGTTAGGATGCCTCTCGGGCATCTCCCTAGGGAGGTCCTCGAGGCACGTCCCACTGGGAGGAGACCCCCCAGACCAAGGCGCAGTTGGAGGAAACACATCGACTCACTGGCCTTGGAATGCCTCGGAATCCCCCAGGAAGAAGTCACTAAAATGTTGCTCTGGAGGAGAGGGAAGTCTGGAGCACTCTGGTGGAGCTGTTGCCCCGCGACCCAACTACGGATAAGCGGTTGAAGATGGATGGATTGGATGGATAATGGGACTTGGATTATGAAAAGGGTTGAAAACCAAACCACATGTTAGTGGTTGTTATAGAAGAGCATCTCTTCTCCCCTTTTCCCACCACAAGGTGGCCCTGTGCCTTCTCTCCTCTCCTCTCCTCTCTCGACCCAGCCAGGCTCAGCCTATAGCTGCCTCCTCCCCTCCCCTCCCTCTCTCTATTCCATTCCTCCAGTCTCTCGAGTCGGCAGTACAGTGTGACTGACTGAGCCTCTCAGCCACGGGCACGGAGTCACGGACACACAGAGAGAGAGAGGAGAGAGAGCCGACAGTCAGTCAGCCAGCCTTCCACTCACTCCGTGGCGAAGAGAAGGGACCGGGAGAGACGGAGAGAGAGACAGAGAGAGAGGGGATGATGGTGGTGTTCTTCGGCGGCTCGTGGTGCGCTCGCCGGCTGGCCCGCCGCTCGCGCTCCGCCGTGGCCGCGGCGCTCACGGTGCTGCTGGTGCAGACGCTCATCGTGTGGAACTTCAGCACCCTGGAGGAGGACTCCGGTACCGGCGGTACCGGTAACGGTGGCATCCTAGAGGACCGGGAGAGAAGAGGAGCAGGAGGGGGGGAGAGGAACGGTGGAGCGGCGGTGGTGGTGGGCTCCATGCGGGTCGAGAAGAGGGAGAACCAGCACCAGAACCACCACCACAGCAGCAGCAACATTAAAGCCAGCAGCAGCGAGCATATCAATCCCAGGCGGGCTCCTGGTGGACCCGGGCAGCAGCAGCACTATCCTCCGCCGGTTCTAAACGGGAAATTAGGGACCGTTAGACACATTCAGCAACCGGTAAGATTAGGATGATGATGTTTATTGTGACTCATGTCTGTGTCTGTCTGTCTGCCTGTCATGTCACTGCTGCTGTGCATGCATCTTCTTCAGCACGACAACCCTCAAATAGTGTGTGTGTGTGTGTGTGTGTGTGTGTGTGTGTGTGTGTGTGTGTGTGTTGAAGATGATCATCATGCCTGTCTATAAGGATATATACCCAAGGAGGAGGTTAATTTAAACATCTCTGGTGTAAAAGAGAACAAAATAAACATGTATTTGCGCTTTGGAAGAGATGCACAGCCGGCCCCCCTTAAACAACGACCTGAATGACTCGTGTATATGATGTGATTGATTGATTGTTGTCAGTCTCGTCTGTCTTGTCTACTTCTTGGGGGAGAAAAACAATACGATCTATTTAATCCGTTCTATAAAAGCTAAGGCAGATCAAATGCCCCCCCCCCCCCCCCCCATAAGCTCTCTTTCTTTGATTCCAGGGGTGTGTGTGTGTGTGTGTGTGTGTGTGTGTGTGTGTGTGTGTGTGTGTGTGTGTGTGTGTGTGTGTGTGTGTGTGTGTGTGTGTGTGTGTGTGTGTGTGTGTGTGTGTGTGTGTGTGTGTGTGTGTGTGTGTGTGTGTGTGTGTGTGTGTGTGTGTGTGTGTGTGTGTGTGTGTGTGTGAAGCAGGGCATAGTTTTTTTTGGGAGAAGAAACGCTCTCTCTTTCTCTCTCTGAGGAGGGCGAGGAGGACAGTACGTTTGTTGTGTCCTCGTTTTGAATGAAGGCTTTCCATTTGCAGCACAGCTCGTGTTAATATAAAATGCCAAGACTGGGTCTCTGGGTCTGGGTCTGGCCAGTCAGTGAAACCTAAACCTTAAACTCACTACAGTTTGACTCCACAGCTAATCCTTTCATTATGTTGGTGGTTGTTGGCTGGCAGTTGGAAGGGGAGGCTGGCAGCTTGTCTTTCCTTTTCGGGGGGCAGTCAGTAGTACCAGCTACCAGCCAGCCAGCCAGGCAGTCAGTAGTACCAGCTACCAGCCAGCCAGCCAGGCAGTCAGTAGTACCAGCTACCAGCCAGCCAGCCAGCCAGGCAGTCAGTAGTACCAGCTATACCAGCCAGCCAGGCAGTCAGTAGTACCAGCTACCAGCCAGCCAGCCAGGCAGTCAGTAGTACCAGCTATACCAGCCAGCCAGGCAGTCAGTAGTACCAGCTACCAGCCAGCCAGCCAGGCAGTCAGTAGTACCAGCTATACCAGCCAGCCAGGCAGTCATTTGACCAGAGCTCTGCTGCTCATTTGATCGTTTACACTTTAAGATCCACAACCCAACACCACTGTCACTGTGTTCCTGAAATGTCAAGTTGAAATGCCTGACCGAATTCACACACAGCTGAGCCTAATAGAGATTAGAATCTAATCTTGCAGTATGGAGTGGTTAATTAGGCTGTGGACACAACACCTGATATATACACACTGCAGTGACAGCGACACGTATTTATTCATGGCTTGCACACGATTTCTGATGAATTGAATATGAAGGACCGCAATGGAAACAAACCATACATGTACAGTATAGGCTTTCTTTGGGTTATAAATCCTCTTTAGCAGACCTTGTGTTGAACTGTACTCTACTGTAAAATGGTAAATGGTGCATTTATATAGCGCCTTTATCCAAGGCGCTTTACATAGATTGTGCATTACATTCACCCATTCACACACACACACATTCATACACCTTTACAGAGATTGTGCATTACATTCACCCATTCACACACACAGACACACATTCATACACCTTTACATAGATTGTGCATTACATTCACCCATTCACCCACACATTCATACACCGATGGCGGTGGAAACCATGCAAGGCTCCAACCAGCACATCAGGAGCAATATTAGGGGTTCAGTGTCTTGCTCAAGGACACTTCGACACTAACTCTGGGGGAGCCCACATGCAGGGATCGAACTGGCAACCTTGTGGTTCCCATCCAGCCACTCTACCCCTGAGCCACCGCCACCCCAAGACGCTTTTTCCCCCCTGCAAACTGTTAATACATTTCAATCAATCAATCATTCAATCAATCAATACAACACATTTTTGACGGCATTTTGTTTCAAACACAATGAAAGCTAATATTCAAACTGCAAAAACTGCCCTAATTGATCGCCATACGCCACTCTATTGGGCGAACATCACTTAGCTGAAAATCTTGCTTTCAAGTTTGAAGTTGAAGATATTGGACATGACGTATCTAGGCTGATATGACAGCCTGGCTGCTGTCGGCCTGTCACACAGATTCAACATTACGTCGTGTGTGGGTTTAAAGTTGTTATAGAATTTCACGGCTATGCCAGCTATAGGCCTACTACGCATATTGTATTGATTGATTGATTGACTGATTGATTGAATACTTTATTAACATGGACAAGCACAGGGGAGTACACTACAAAATCTGTAGTGTAACTAGGCCTACCGTTTGAGAACAACATGTGTCCATGCAAGTCCATATTATTAATGCAACATATTGTGCGTATAATGTCCCATATTAGGTGGTAATTATAAGTACTAGACCTGTACGTGCTGTCGGCCACCGGCCTACTTGAGAACGATGCAACTTGGGAACCTAATAATACCTGTTGTCAACTTGTCATAGCACCCGTTTTAACTGTCTGTCTGTGTCCCCTTTGTGCCCATACTGTATATGGAGATCTCTGTATCTGTCTGTCTGCCTGTGCCTGAAGAGTACTGCAAACTGACTGTGAAAAGTGTACTGGTTAAATGATCAATTGGCAGATGTGGGGTTGCCATGGCAATCAATTGGCTGAGGCAGAGGCTGGGAATTGCACAGGTGAGGGGACTTAGGCTGATTAGGCCCACTGGCAGAGCCTGAGCAGAGCCTTTTGTGGTGGTTCTGGAGAACCGTGGGTCCGACCGACTCCATACCGGGCACTGCACTCTGAAGTCGGTGGTTCAAACGGTTCTCCAGTTACGTGCATTACACACAGACGTGGCGCATTTAGGATACGCTGTCTGTTAGCATATTGTTAGCTGTCTGTTAGCATATTGTTTGTCTTTCCTATGGTGGTCTCTATAATGATGAGGAGGAGGAGGCTAGCGACTCTGACTCTGGGGAAACTCTGACTCTGACTCTGTCTCCCACAGTGGTTTCAGTGTGACTCACTCACTCCGTCTGTAGCAGTGGAATGAATCCTTTGTCCTGTTTGCGTGATGCGGCTCCTCCGGGGGGGCATCACCTTCATCATCATCATCATGTGTGGAGGGAAAGAATGTCTCTACAGTGATGTGTCCTCAGTGTGTCCAGTGATGTGTCCAGACAGAAATCCTGTACTGTAAAAACCTGTAAAACCAGATGTAATTTCCTGGGTCTAGTAGGACTATTGTAAAGAAATCGCCGTAATGTTTTGGAAGAAATATACACATTGTCGTTGCTAGGTATATAGTGTACACAGAGAGGTGGTGCTCGTAGGTACCTACCTATCGATGCTAGGTATATAGTGTACACAGAGAGGTGGTGCTCGTAGGTACCTCTCTATCGTTGCTAGGTATATAGTGTACACAGAGAGGTGGTGCTCGTAGGTACCTCTCTATCGGTATATAGTGTACAAAGAGAGGTGGTGCTCGTAGGTACCTACCTATCGTTGCTAGGTATATAGTGTACACAGAGGTGGTGCACGTAGGTACCTCTCTATCGTTGCTAGGTATATAGTGTACACAGAGAGGTGGTGCTCGTAGGTACCTCTCTATCGTTGCTAGGTATATAGTGTACACAGAGAGGTGGTGCTCGTAGGTACCTCTCTATCGGTATATAGTGTACAAAGAGAGGTGGTGCTCGTAGGTACCTACCTATCGTTGCTAGGTATATAGTGTACACAGAGGTGGTGCACGTAGGTACCTCTCTATCGTTGCTAGGTATATAGTGTACACAGAGAGGTGGTGCTCGTAGGTACCTCTCTATCGTCTATCGGTATATAGTGTACACAGAGAGGTGGTGCTCGTAGGTACCTCTCTATCGTTGCTAGGTATATAGTGTACACAGAGAGGTGGTGCACGTAGGTACCTCTCTATCGTTGCTAGGTATATAGTGTACACAGAGAGGTGGTGCTCGTAGGTACCTCTCTATCGTTGCTAGGTATATAGTGTACACAGAGAGGTGGTGCTCGTAGGTACCTCTCTATCGTTGCTAGGTATATAGTGTACACAGAGAGGTGGTGCACGTAGGTACCTCTCTATCGTTGCTAGGTATATAGTGTACACAGAGAGGTGGTGCTCGTAGGTACCTCTCTATCGTTGCTAGGTATATAGTGTACACAGAGAGGTGGTGCTCGTAGGTACCTCTCTATCGTTGCTAGGTATATAGTGTACACAGAGAGGTGGTGCTCGTAGGTACCTCTCTATCGTTGCTAGGTATATAGTGTACACAGGGAGGTGGTGCTCGTAGGTACCTCTCTATCGTTGCTAGGTATATAGTGTACACAGGGAGGTGGTGCTCGTAGGTACCTCTCTATCGTTGCTAGGTATATAGTGTACACAGAGAGGTGGTGCTCGTAGGTACCTCTCTATCGTTGCTAGGTATATAGTGTACACAGAGAGGTGGTGCTCGTAGGTACCTACCTATCGTTGCTAGGTATATAGTGTACACAGAGAGGTGGTGCTCGTAGGTATCTCTCTATCGTTGCTAGGTATATAGTGTACACAGAGAGGTGGTGCTCGTAGGTACCTCTCTATCGTTGCTAGGTATATAGTGTACACAGAGAGGTGGTGCTCGTAGGTACCTCTCTATCGTTGCTAGGTATATAGTGTACACAGAGAGGTGGTGCATGGAGGCATCAGCATCCATCCTAAATACAACACAGCCAGCCAGAAGCTGCATGAGGGCAATAATACAAAGAAAAATACATCAGAGAAGTTCTTATTATATTGAACTATATTAGGCATGACCGTGGTTTTATCATCAAAGCAGCTATTAGGGCCTGGGAGGCATTGTCTGGATTTGCTGAGGGGAAGAAAGAATGATTCTGAAGAATGAAAGAGGCTGGACTGTCTGTTGTGTTGGCTCAAAGCGTAATTTAAAAAGTGGGCGTTTAACCCGTTTAGACCTGAGGACGATTCTACAAAACGTCTTCTAAATCCTGACAGTTTTCTGAAAAACCTTTTTCAAAAACCTTTTCATGTCAAGGACCCCCAAAAATAAATGTATTTGGCCGCCGGCCCCCATCTGAAAATATGTAGTTCCAGGGAAGATTATTATCACCCTGGAAGATTATATTCAAAGGTTTGCACCACATTTTCACGATTTTTCAAAAATAGCAGACCTACAAGCTTGTAGATCTGCTATTTTTCAATAGCTAAAATATAACTTAATGCTTTAAACACCAAAAGGGGTTCCCGCCCAGAATGGGTTAAACAATGGGCGTTTAATCAAATCATTTTTCTTTATTGGTGTTTACTATTCTTTAATTTTTTTCCATTATACATTTCATCTTATATCTTTCTTATAGCTTTCTACAGCATGAGTGAATATCTGTGTCACTTTAATTAGTCCATGGCTGTTAACAAACATATTTATGTTCTATGTTAATTAGTCTGTCATTTTTCTGATTTATTGCTGACAATAATGTTGTGTTACTGGAGAAATAATATACATTACACAATAAATTGCTTATTAATTACGCTCAATAAATCCGTTCATGCATCCATTTTAACCAATTCAGGACGGGAACCCCTTTTGGTGTTTTAAGCATTATGTTATGCTTTAGCTATTGAAAAATAGCAGATCTACAAGCTTGTAGATCTGCTATTTTTGAAACATCTTGAAAATGTGGGGCAAATCTTTGAATATATATTCTTTCAGAGTGAACGTTTTTAAGTCGAATCTTTGCTTCTGGGATGTCCCTGGAACGTTTTTTCAGATGGGGGTCGGCGGCCAATTACATATATGTCTGGGGGTCTTTGCCATGAAATATTTGAGAACCGGCACTGACATGGAAAACTGTCAGAACTTAGAAGGCATTCGTAGAATCGTCCTCAGGTCTAAATGGGTTAACTCGAGAGTTTAAATTGACAGTGTGGAATTTATACTGTGTGTGTTTGTTTGGCAGACAGACAGATATGGAATAATTATGGTTAATGCTTCAAAACGAATAAATCTATCTCCGCGTCCGGCAGCATCCAGAGAGCCCTCGGTCTCTCCTCTCCACACCTCTTAGTCATCAGCATCCAGAGAGCCCTCGGCCTCTCCTCTCCACACCTCTTAGTCATCAGCATCCAGAGAGCCCTCGGCCTCTCCTCTCCACACCTCTTAGTCATCAGCATCCAGAGAGCCCTCGGCCTCTCCTCTCCACACCTCTTAGTCATCAGCATCCAGAGAGCCCTCGGTCTCTCCTCTCCACACCTCTTAGTCATCAGCATCCAGAGAGCCCTCGGCCTCTCCTCTACACACCTCTTAGTCATCAGCATCCAGAGAGCCCTCGGCCTCTCCTCTCCACACCTCTTAGTCATCCAGAGAGCCCTCGGTCTCTCCTCTCCACACCTCTTAGTCATCAGCATCCAGAGAGCCCTCGGTCTCTCCTCTCCACACCTCTTAGTCATCAGCACCCAGAGAGCCCTCGGTCTCTCCTCTCCACACCTCTTAGTCATCAGCACCCAGAGAGCCCTCGGTCTCTCCTCTCCACACCTCTTAGTCATCAGCATCCAGAGAGCCCTCGGCCTCTCCTCTCCACACCTCTTAGTCATCAGCGTCCAGAGAGCCCTCGGTCTCTCCTCTCCACACCTCTTAGTCATCCAGAGAGCCCTCGGTCTCTCCTCTCCACACCTCTTAGTCATCCAGAGAGCCCTCGGTCTCTCCTCTCCACACCTCTTAGTCATCCAGAGAGCCCTCGGTCTCTCCTCTCCACACCTCTTAGTCATCCAGAGAGCCCTCGGTCTCTCCTCTCCACACCTCTTAGTCATCCAGAGAGCCCTCGGTCTCTCCTCTCCACACCTCTTAGTCATCAGCATCCAGAGAGCCCTCGGTCTCTCCTCTCCACACCTCTTAGTCATCCAGAGAGCCCTCGGTCTCTCCTCTCCACACCTCTTAGTCATCCAGAGAGCCCTCGGTCTCTCCTCTCCACACCTCTTAGTCATCCAGAGAGCCCTCGGTCTCTCCTCTCCACACCTCTTAGTCATCAGCACCCAGAGAGCCCTCGGTCTCTCCTCTCCACACCCCTTAGTCATCAGCACCCAGAGAGCCCTCGGTCTCTCCTCTCCACACCCCTTAGTCATCAGCACCCAGAGAGCCCTCGGTCTCTCCTCTCCACACCTCTTAGTCATCCAGAGAGCCCTCGGTCTCTCCTCTCCACACCTCTTAGTCACCCAGAGAGCCCTCGGCCTCTCCTCTCCACACCTCTTAGTCATCCAGAGAGCCCTCGGTCTCTCCTCTCCACACCTCTTAGTCTTCAGCATCCAGAGAGCCCTCGGCCTCTCCTCTCCACACCTCTTAGTCATCCAGAGAGCCCTCGGTCTCTCCTCTCCACACCTCTTAGTCATCAGCATCCAGAGAGCCCTCGGTCTCTCCTCTCCACACCTCTTAGTCTTCAGCATCCAGAGAGCCCTCGGTCTCTCCTCTCCACACCTCTTAGTCATCCAGAGAGCCCTCGGTCTCTCCTCTCCACACCTCTTAGTCATCCAGAGAGCCCTCGGTCTCTCCTCTCCACACCTCTTAGTCATCCAGAGAGCCCTCGGTCTCTCCTCTCCACACCTCTTAGTCATCAGCATCCAGAGAGCCCTCGGTCTCTCCTCGCCACACCTCTTAGTCATCAGCATCCAGAGAGCCCTCGGTCTCTCCTCTCCACACCTCTTAGTCATCAGCGTCCAGAGAGCCCTCGGTCTCTCCTCTACACACCTCTTAGTCATCAGCACCCAGAGAGCCCTCGGCCTCTCCTCTCCACACCTCTTAGTCATCAGCATCCAGAGAGCCCTCGGTCTCTCCTCTCCACACCTCTTAGTCATCCAGAGAGCCCTCGGTCTCTCCTCTCCACACCTCTTAGTCATCCAGAGAGCCCTCGGTCTCTCCTCTCCACACCTCTTAGTCATCAGCATCCAGAGAGCCCTCGGTCTCTCCTCTCCACACCTCTTAGTCATCAGCACCCAGAGAGCCCTCAGTCTCTCCTCTCCACACCTCTTAGTCTTCAGCATCCAGAGAGCCCTCGGTCTCTCCTCTCCACACCTCTTAGTCATCAGCACCCAGAGAGCCCTCGGTCTCTCCTCTCCACACCTCTTAGTCTTCAGCATCCAGAGAGCCCTCGGTCTCTCCTCTCCACACCTCTTAGTCATCAGCATCCAGAGAGCCCTCGGCCTCTCCTCTCCACACCTCTTAGTCATCCAGAGAGCCCTCGGTCTCTCCTCTCCACACCTCTTAGTCATCCAGAGAGCCCTCGGTCTCTCCTCTCCACACCTCTTAGTCATCCAGAGAGCCCTCGGTCTCTCCTCTCCACACCTCTTAGTCATCCAGAGAGCCCTCGGTCTCTCCTCTCCACACCTCTTAGTCATCCAGAGAGCCCTCGGTCTCTCCTCTCCACACCTCTTAGTCATCAGCATCCAGAGAGCCCTCGGTCTCTCCTCTCCACACCTCTTAGTCATCCAGAGAGCCCTCGGTCTCTCCTCTCCACACCTCTTAGTCATCCAGAGAGCCCTCGGTCTCTCCTCTCCACACCTCTTAGTCATCAGCATCCAGAGAGCCCTCGGTCTCTCCTCTCCACACCTCTTAGTCATCCAGAGAGCCCTCGGTCTCTCCTCTCCACACCTCTTAGTCTTCAGCATCCAGAGAGCCCTCGGTCTCTCCTCTCCACACCTCTTAGTCATCAGCATCCAGAGAGCCCTCGGCCTCTCCTCTACACACCTCTTAGTCATCAGCGTCCAGAGAGCCCTCGGTCTCTCCTCTCCACACCTCTTAGTCATCAGCGTCCAGAGAGCCCTCGGTCTCTCCTCTCCACACCTCTTAGTCATCCAGAGAGCCCTCGGTCTCTCCTCTCCACACCTCTTAGTCATCCAGAGAGCCCTCGGTCTCTCCTCTCCACACCTCTTAGTCATCAGCATCCAGAGAGCCCTCGGTCTCTCCTCTCCACACCTCTTAGTCATCAGCGTCCAGAGAGCCCTCGGTCTCTCCTCTCCACACCTCTTAGTCATCAGCATCCAGAGAGCCCTCGGTCTCTCCTCTCCACACCTCTTAGTCATCAGCGTCCAGAGAGCCCTCGGTCTCTCCTCTCCACACCTCTTAGTCTTCAGCATCCAGAGAGCCCTCGGCCTCTCCTCTCCACACCTCTTAGTCATCCAGAGAGCCCT